>NW_008751920.1:475388-514338 GCF_000715545.1 Opisthorchis viverrini | reverse complement strand
ATACTGTTCAGCAGGTCACACGCCTGGTTGAAGATAACAATCCAACAGTAATTTGTTCTCACTCTTGTGATTCACAGGGTTGGCATAAGAGCAGCTCACAATTTGCTCCCATCTGCTTATGCTTTCTGCCTTGGAGTGGATGTTTCCTCAAGATCAGAATAGGATCTCCATAGCTGTTGCTGAAGCAGTCACTTGTGAATTACACACCCCTTCATTATAATCTCCGTGACTGGGATTTCTTTCGTTAACCAATTTCGCCTGAGGGAAGTCACCTGCAACCCTTGTCGCCGAAATAAAATGGTAAGTTCATGCTCTAATTTACAAGGATTTTGACCTTTCTCGCTTCAACTGCTTCCAGACCACTGAAAGATATACAAGAACCAAACTTTTTCCGGCACGGCGGTATTTAGGCGGCTGTCATTGGGTTCTTCATCTGCTACCTTTCCCTTGGACGTAGGTCCTCTTTGGTGTCCCATTTCAGTCTCTGTCCCTTATTGAGCAAAATATCAAAAGTGCACTTTGGTTGGACCACCGATTTGAGTGACTAGTTTATTTTCTTGTGGCATGGATTTGACCTGTGACTACAGGGTTACTATCGTTGTCTGACACATTAAAGGTCAACCTAGCTGTTTGAACTTTATCGTGGTCTAGTGGTGCTTCCGGCAATGGCTAATAGACCCCTGCTATGTTGTACAACACTGAAGATGCTCTGCGTTAGTACTTGTTTGTGATGACGGTGGTGCCTGAAACCTTGTTCTCACTATGATCATCTGGTAACCCAACTTAAGCACTTCGCAAAGGGTGCAACTTATCCACGCAAAGTCGCATCGCTAGTTTATTTACAATGTTCATTTGCAATGCTTTATTTGCAATGTTCTAAAGCACAATCGATGGCTGACATTTTGTCGGTTTCTGATGAATATGTGGTAATTTATATCCCTCTTTCGGAGACAGATTGGACTAACCACGGCGAGTCGTTCTCCACCTGTTTTTCTTTTTTTTCTGTAGTTTGGCTGGCTTTGTTTTCGAGGAAATTGAATCAGAGGGTCACTACATCGTGACGTCCTGAGACATACTGCTACTAACGCTCCTGTTTCGCTTTGTAGTGCTTTCCCTGCTTCTCTTACCAGTCTCGTTTGACAGTCACCAAGTAAATAGATTACTTTTCAATGCTCAAGATTGGTGAGCGCATTGTGAGTCGCCAATGACATGTCCGCGAGAGAACAGTGTTTCAACATGCTGCGCCTCTCATGTGACCTAGAGATGACAGCAAGAAAAGAAAGTAGACAGGCAGCCGACCACCGTTACTGCGTTTTTTCTCTGATTTTCTCATTGTACCTATTTCAGGTATTGCCCCGTAAGGTGTAACTTGGATTTCCTTTAAAGACCCTGTCTGTCACAAGTGAACTCTAGTGAGACCAAAAAACGAAACACACGCTCTCAGGGTCAGTTCAACTAATCAACATTTTATCTGAAGCTATTCCGCCAAACCTACCACATTGTAAACTATTCCAGTTGCAGGCTTCAACGCACGTATACCAGTTAAAGGCGACAATATGCCCAGTCGTGTTGTAGAGAGTTCCGAGGAATCAGAGGAATATTGATTTGAGAAAAAGACAGCGAAGATCTTTAGATTTGCGTCAAGTGCCGCCTAGAAGAATAAAAGAGGTTAGACGGAAGCTAGTACTCATGCGATCGCACTACATTTGTGGCCACCAGAGAGGTTGAAAGCGTTCCGGCGTAATCGGTGGCGCCAAATGCAGGCGGGTGAGGCGAAATTATAGATGGCAGGCACAGTGGGCGATCAGTTCTTGTGGGGATAAAAAATGAAGGCGCGAACTGATCTTAGTAGCCTGCTGAATGTAAGGCGATACAGAGTTAGTGTGGAAAGTTGTCTTCTGTGGGCCAGGCTTTTTAGATAAGAGTCCGGTCGGAGGGCTCCGGACTTGCGGCGGAACAAACCCAGTTAGCTAGCGGTCTCACTGAAAGCCTTACGATATTATATGGTATTTTGAAGATTTTACTATATCACTTTTTCCGGTAGGTTAGTCGCGATAAAATAGTGCAAATGAGTGTTGGAAAAGCAAGGAGTTGCCAGGCAGCCGTTAGTGGGCCATCCGGACATTTGCCGTCTTAAAGCCCTGGACCATCCGAAGGTTCATTAAAGTTCAAAGGTTATGGCACACAATTTTACACCGGCTTTCGGTGGTAAGTAAATCGCTGGTGCGGACAAGGGACTTTATAAATCCCATTGCCGGGCCGTTTCGTGCGTTACAGTGGTTGAGTATGGAATCTAACATCGTGTTCCTAGATAACTACCTATAAACCACAAGTCCCATAAACACCTATTCTTGGTAGAAAGATGTGGTCTCCGTGAGTCCAGGCTTAATAATGTCAACATCATCTAGGTATATGGTCTACCCACCTCCGGTAGGCTGAGGATTCAGGAAGCAAAACTGCCTATATACAAGCGCTCATACTTGATTGCCTTCGGTGTTTTTTCCAAGCGACCCACCACACCGGGATAAATTGCGCTAAACAACGACGTAGAAACTGACCGGCGATCAACTAGTGTCCGACTCTTTGGAATTGGAGCAGTGATCCTTTGCGTCCGGTGTAACAGCGCATTTGGCATGGCCGATGTCCTGAAGGTAGAGACGAAATTTCGGAACGTCATCTGTCGATGCCTGTGGCGATAATTTTCCCAGCGGCCTTAAGTATTTGTGTCTAGGCCACTAGAATTCAGGTTTGATATCTCATTTTGTAGGTGTCGTTTAAAACGTCCATTATGGGCCTCAGGGACCAAAAACGAAGTACGATGGTTCCACGGGGCTTTCTACAATGTACGGCTTAAAAATGGTTCCCCCGTGCAAACGGTCTTCTTTGTTTAATCTGCGTAGCTGTGGAATAACTTTGGGTTTGATCTTACGAGCGGGGTTCATGAAGTCCTCTCAGCAGATAGCTGACCAATATATGGTGCGCGTGGCAGCCAATCTACTCCGGTTGGCTTTGCTGTGAGGTATTTTTCTTTGTCTTTACGCACGATCGCCCGTCTGGCTACCGTGGATACGTTAGATACCAGTTTCATATGCGGTAACGGTTACTGCCTCAAGAGTCTATGAATGTTACTAGGGCAATTCTCTTAGAGCACGGGCCCACTGTCTGCATTACTACTTTTTAGAGCACAGAAAAACTGGTTCCGCTCCGGGCATAGTGTTGAGCTAACCGATAAATATCGCCTTATTTACTCACATATATTCTAGGAATAAAGGCTTGCCGCTAATTGGAGCTTGGTAAATAACCGCTCCTATCACTGCTTATTGTTTGTCGTGGTAATCTGAGGCCCGGGTGAATTGCGAGAATTTGGTAGAGGCTAGACTTAGTCACGTGGTTGAACAACGCGTCATTTCACATCACTTGGTATCCTGGGGCTATTCCACCCCTAACTATTGCCCTCGTCCCTCCATTTTGCTCTTTATTACTCTGAGTAGTTCATATCTTAGAAAATCTCATTACTTAATTCTTGTTAAATGTTTGCTTGTTTAGCTTGCACCCTCTGCGTTATCCCGTACACATTTCTGCAGCATTCCACACGATTTCTAACTTCTGACTTATCCCCGTTTACGACAGAACGATCAAGGCGCTGCACCGCTTTCCGTGTGCATTAATGGCTTCCGTTTCAGAATAAGGCAACTTTTGTTTTAGGTTCGCTTATCGCATTTTACAGCCCGGTACAGCACTGATGGTCGCGGTGATTCGCAGAATCCGTTGTGCATGCGATCCTGATTGCAGCTCGGTGTCACGAGCTAGTAAAATCTGGCTAGTAATAGAAGTTGCATTCATCGAGTTTTCAAGAAATAATTGTATATATTTAACCAAAAACTATGATGACAAAATGCTACGAAGTGTTCATCCATCGGCGTAAGGCACCTGACTATAAATGGTTAGAAAATAGTCACAGGCGGGGCGCCCGTCAAAAGTTAACAGAAATGCCAAAACTAGTCACACAAACAGATGGCTTCCACAGAAGGATGCACCGAACAAAACAGCCTCCGCCATTGTGAGGCGGAAAATTAAACCGCGGAAAAGCCAAGGAGGTTTATGTCTGAAACGTTTCTGCCGGTGGTAATGCAGAAGCCTGAAGGGCAAATCCTCAGCTTATAACGCCAGACGACGGGATTTTCGGCTCGCTTAGGTATTTACATCAGCTCATAGGCGAGATAGCCTTACACAGCATGACGGGAGGTCAGACGCTAGGATGCTGAGCGAAATGGCGCCCAAGGATGGGGCTTCAGTACCTACTACGTTGATATGATCATTCAAACAGGCGAACAATGCGTTAACTAGGATGGATTTGCTGGCGTCGATATGTTTGCCTTCAGTGAGCACTGAAGGGTATCATTAAAAATTACAAAATGGGAGCGGCATGCCCTCGTGGTGTTTTGTACCTTTATTTTGCTTTCATTGTAACCATACGTATTTCGCCAATTACATAATCATCGTTTGTTTGAATACGAAAATCTACAAAAACGCACACTTGTACACTTTGACGCAATACAAACATGGTCACCTGCTTTGACTCTCTTCAGATTTCGCTCGCGCTTGCAGCGGTGATTCGCGAGTCTCATGTGCTAGCTCTGGTATCAAAACATTTCAGACGATCTTCGGAATCTATTAAATGTGGGAACTGTTCAGAAGACCCCTTGACAACTTTGATCGGATTATTGTTTATTCGCTGACCTGGGCCACCGACGAACTATTTTAAAGACAACAAGTATTTGTGAGTCTGTTCCATCTGACCTCTATTATTGTGTACCCAATCTGGCGTTATTATTTTTACTTCTTTTCCACACTCCTGGTAAAGTAACTTATTGGGTAGCCAGACCAATACACCCTAACGGGTATTCGGGTAGTGCACAGGCAATGACAAGATCAACCAAACCAGGCCAATTGGATCCAAAATACCAGGAAAGGGTCTGGAAAGCGTCGATTGCAATTTATTGTAAGAGGCATCTTCGGCAACACTGGATTGCTAAGAGAATTTTGTTCTTTGGATTGTCGAGACCAACAGGCGTAACGCGCAGAGTGGGTAAGCGCTGGAAGGCAGGGATCAATAAACCCTCCTCGCTGGTTAAGTCGTTCTAAGACACAAGAATGCCTGGTTAAATTAACTTCAAAAGTGGTGCCGTTGTCGGTGGAATGGGCGATGGCACAAGCTTAGGTATTAAGAAAAGAAAAGCTTCAAAGTTGAGCGACTTAGGTCAGTCGATGTTGCTAGCAGTATTGTTTTTGGAACGTCATGAAACTAACGCGTTAAATGTCGATCCAAGTTACAAGACTATCCGAAATGGCTCGATGATATAATCACGTGGTAGATAGCTTGAGTTTATATTTTACGGGTGAAAAATAATTTTGGGTTGAGCGGGTTGATTTAGGTCGCATGAAACATCAGTAATTTAGTATAAAGGTGCTGTAAAAGCAAAGCACTAAGGGGCACAGCCATAAGAGTCGGAGACGTTTTCACAAAGGGGTGATGATAGTATCGACATATGGTGCCGAGAGCTTGCGTGCACGCTCCGTTGAGAACGTTTCATCTGTGTGACCAGGTGACAAAAAGGATACCTATTGTTTCGCCCACCTTCGCCTTGTTTTTGACTGCCACTTTCAGATTCTAACGTATACATTGGATAATGCCCACTGTTTATGACACCGCCCTTTCCCACGCAACTCCTTATACCCGCATACCCAGTCAACCATACTTTTGTTCTGACTGCAACATTATGACTATGCCTGACGGTACTTCACCCAACAGTTGGGAATAAATATTATTAATATTACTATTATGGATGCTGCCAATGGATGACATCAGAATCTGGCAGGGACATATTTCCGCTAAGCAATGTGCCAGTATGTTTTAGGCCGAAGTAAGGATGCGATTTCAGTCTAGCGTATGAATTGTTCGCCAGAGTTGATCTTTTTAGGACTGAAAGCACCCGCCGCCTATGATGGTTCTCGGACAGCTGCACACCAACAAAACATTCTGTAAACGTTTGGACGTCGCCCCTCTACGCGAAAGTTTATTAGTAAGGTGAATACGTACCATCGGGTTTAGGATTCGATTAAGGCTACCAGTCAGACAGTATGGCCAGATGGTGAAGAAGGACCGGTTCAGTCGACGAAGTTGGGAGTCAAGGAGGGGTTTATTTGGGGAAACAGAACAATAGATGGCAGTTCGGCACTTAAACTTGGTCCCCTTGAAAGCCAAAAGGGGCATGCTGACCCGTCTATATGCGTTTGCTCAGGGGCGAAAGCAGACATGCCGAAATCAGCTCGGTTCAAATTGATCGGTTGGCCGGGTGTGTAATAATTTAGGAGGGTGGAGGACTAGTTATCAGAAGGCAACTGAAGTTGAATGATATGGGCTCCGATGAATACCTCATAATCGACAACGTCCCTAAAATCTAGGAATAGTCAGAGTGTCGTGCAAAGCACTTGCGGCTTGAAAGGTGATGAGAAACTCGTCTTTTCTACCCTGAACAGCGGCCCAGCCAAAAAGATCTGTCGGTTTCTAGGAAGCGAAAGTATACTGAAAAAAGCCTCCGACGATATTGTTGTTGCCGGGAGCCTACGGAATTACTGTTAGAAACCGTACCGCGAAGCCGGAGCAACGAAAAGGGACAAATATTCTACACTGTGTCGGGCAAGCGGTAAGGCACAATGAGTAGGTCCCTTAGTGGGAAACCAGGAAATATCCGGTAGGTTGAAGTCACCCAGCACAAGTTTAGATGAATGAGGAAAGGCATGTGTAGTGGAGATAATACAAGTTAGCAATGGGGGCGCGGGAGGGAGCTGGTGGTGGGTAGAAAGTGAAACGAAGAAGGCCTTCGCAGCGGAGTCGTTTGATAGAGAAACACCAACGGAAGAGTTACAGACTATGGCACAGGGGAGCAAAACTCTCATATGCATCTTGTTTGCGGAACTGTATAGGCATCCCCGCTCTGAACGTGCCTTCCTGAACTTTTCCGGATATTTATTGACTGCTACACAAATGCCAGCAAATATTATAAAACTACTCCACAAATTCCTTAATAGATCTCACTTTTCAAGAGGCGAGACGGCTTTGCGAGAAGACACTACTTGCATGCCCCATCAATAGTATCTGCCGTTGCGCACCCTCCCCCTTTAAAGGTCATTCGCATGCCACCGATTTTCATTTATCTCCGTCAGGTCGGCTTTGGCAGCGGGTCTACTCGGCCGCTCTCCGGGTGTATCATGCCGCTTACGAAACAGTGTCTCATTTTCCCTTTTCGAGAACCGACCGTCTTGGATGGTGTAGACATTCCTCCGGCGGTTGGTAACAACAAACGGCCCTCGCCATCGACTGCCTAGCTTGCGCGACCCCAGTCCACTCCTTTCAGGATTCTGATGATCCTTCCACTTGACCTTCACATCTGTGGGAATGATCGTGTATTTCTACTTGCCGTTTTCTACCTAGTTTTTTCCTGAACGGCGGTCAAATTTTCTCGGGCTCTCCTTTTTCTTCCTCTAGCTCCTCCGGGGACAAGCATGTTCCTGGCCACAACCCAATTTCCTGATCAACCGGAAGGCGCGGATGTCGACCATACATCAGCATGAACGGGGACTTGCCTGTGGTTGACTGTATGGAAGCACGATGAGCTAGCAACACTTCCCAGTTACCTCCTTTGACCGCCAGCCGCTCCTTGTTAATTCGGTTATTACGTTCAGTTAGGCCATTTGTTTGCGGGTGGTATGGTGCTGTCCTTAGTCGTCTGATACCCAGCTTCTGCAAGCAATTCCTAAACTCTTCGCCCTCGAGGCAAGGCCCCTGATCGGTTGGGATCATTTTCGGCACCCCATGGTTGGCCAAGATATGATGAATTACTGCTCCGCTGATCGTCGTCACCCACTGATTAAGCACGGCTGCCGCCTCAATTCACCGCAACAGGTGTCTTGCCATTATCGCGATGTACTGATTTTCACTGGTTGTCACTGGAAAGGGGCCCATGACGTCAGCTGGCCACAACTCGCCGATTTCTGAGACATGAATAGGTTCCATGGGATGGGTTGACCCTGTCGTATCCCTTTTTGTTGGTTGGCAACGCCAACAGGACACCACATAATCTATCACCTCACTTCTCCTCCCGGGCCAGTAGGCCGTCTGCTGAAGTAAGTCGTACGTCTTGGTGCACCTTGTATGTGCCATCTCATGGCATTCGGCGATAAGCTTCCGTCTCAAGACGCGAGGTATCACGGGCAGCACAACGTTTGAATCAGTGGCGTTCCAGGAAATTATGCCAGCTTCATTCAGCCTCAGCCGATCAAAGTGACTCTGGAACGTTTCTAATTTCTTGTCTCCCTCCCCGTTCTCAATACTCCTTCGATCCAACAAGGCGGCTGCAACCTTTCGTAACACAGGATCTTGCCGTTGGAGCTGCACCAACCTTCCGGGATCCAGTTCGCGGACGAGGCCATTGACCCCAATCATGATCCTGGGGACCTCATCTTCGGCCTCTGGTCTCGACAGCCAGTCAGCCAAGCGGTTCTCCTTCCCTGGCGCGTGCTGGATTATGAAGCCGTACTCTTGCAACCGGAGTGCCCGCGAGGATCTCTGGTGGTCTTGAACCATACCAGGGGTTTGTGATCTGTTTCGATATAAAATCGTTGCTCTAGCAGATATGGCCTCCATTTATCCAAGGCCCAGACGACCGCTAAACCTTCCCTCTCAATGGTGGAGTACTTCTGTTCAGCGTTAGTCACGACACGACTGGCATATTCCTCTGCTTTAGGACTGCGCTGATATCGCGATCACTAGCGTCCGTTGCAACAGTGAACATCTTTCCGACCCTGGGCCGTTTGAGGGTCAGTTGCTGATCTAACATCCGCGCTTTGATACGCTCAAAAGCCTCATGTGTTTCTCCGGTCTATTCGAATTTCCGGTTTTGCCCGAGCAAGTCGCAAAGTGGTGCAGTGATTGTGTTGAAATCCTTAACAAACCGGCTGTAGTATGCTGCTCAGAGGAAACTGCCGTAGAGATCGCTTTGAGTTGGGAACAACACAACCCTTGATCTTTGCCAATTTTTCGGGCAGTTGGCTAACTTCTCCGTGACCCACTTTATGCCCCAGCAGCGTCACGGAACTCGGAGAGAGCTGTGTCAGCTTCATTTATCCGCAGGTCAGCCTCCCGGAACCGCTTCAATATAGCCTTCAAGTGAAATGCGTGCTCTGGTTCCCAATTGCTGTACACAACGATGTCGTCTCCATATACTGCAACATTCTGGAGTCCTTTCGTTAAACGAAGCATCAAGCGCCGGAATGTGAATGGGGCCCCAGACAAACCAAACGGCATTCGTCTAAATTGATATTGGGTGTCCGCAACCGTAAACGCTGTTTTCTCCCGGTCCTTCGCCCTGATAAGTTGTTGCCAGTATCCGGAACGCAAGTCAAATACAGTGAAATATCGGGAATGCTGGAGGGAAGCGAAAATCTCCGCAACGGAAGGCACAGCTACAACCCGATTTACGGGCAGTTCATTCAAGCGCCGGAAATCCACGCAAAAACCTGTAATTTCCGTTCGCCTTTCTTGCAGGCACAATGGGGGAATTGTACGCCAGTTCAATTATGCCATTCCTCAACATCTCCTGAATCTGTTTATGGACCCCTCCCGTATATGGAGAGGCAACGGACGGTGGCCATAAGGTCGAAGTCGTCCTGACGACAGAGGAATTTCGTGTTCAATCCGCGGGCAGAAGCCAAACGGATCCTCATCGCCCGTGAACAGTTCGGAATATACCTCGACCGTGGCCCGTATTGATGGTAAATTACAAAACGGAGGTTTTAGGACACGCAGCTCACTCACGACAGCGCCTGGGTAACCTTCAAGCTTGATTGCGCCATACTTTGTCACCAGCTTTCCTTGCTTTAGGTCAATCACGCAATCTGTACCTTTGGAGAAACTCACCCTTTTCCTTGCTTTAGGTCAATCACGCAATCTGTACCATTGGAGAAACTCACCCTCAATATTGTCTGCTCCACGTCTGGGCTGATCAGGAACGCGTGCTGCACGGACTTGTCGCTTAGGCGTATCGAGTGCGCTGACAGTCCGTCAATCTTCAGTCGATATCCACCAACAGCTCTCACGGCTAACGCGCACGGTCTGCGTTCAGCTTAGTTCCCTCTTCGCCGCAGCGATACGCCTGCTCCTATATCAATCAAATATTACTCCTTTTTTTCCGTCTACCTCGACAACGGCTTGTCTGGTGGCTTGTATCAGTACACTACTCGCGACCCACCCAGGAAAAGAGAAGTACTTTAAATTTTTGTTGTGTACAAGCGATCGGGTACGAGGACTCTGATTCTTCCAGTGGCCAGGCTTGCCACGCATGTAACACCAGCAGGTTCGAGCGTACCTGTGCGATCCCGTCTTCACGAATGCGAGCTGTTCGGCGAGTTGATCCACTGTGGTATGCAGTTCCTCCACTGGTGAAAACTCCCTCTTCTTTTGCGACTGTAACGTGGCCAGTGGTACCTCGGGCAGCTCCCGGGCCAGACGCACCAGCTCCTCCACAATCAACTGGCCAGTTGCTCCCGTCAACCACAACTAGGCACCAAGCGCCAGCTGCACACCTTCGAAGAACTGGCACTAGTGGCTCCAGTGGCACGACACTCCGTCCAGTTCAGGAAAAGCCCGATCCAACGACTGCTGCAGGCCGGCGAAGAACACGGTCGAGTCAGACCCAGGTACCACCCAGTCCATCTTCCGAGGGCCTCTCCCGGCCGCATCCAGAGCCAACTTCGCTTGGCCTCTGGGGAGGGTCTTCAGCGCCGCCAGCTTATTCTGGTCGGTATCCAGCCCAGCGGCTTCTGTAATTTCCTCAGAGCCCTCCAGGAAGGTCCAAACATCCCCATCCTCAAAGGGTTGTGGCAACGGGATCCCCATCCCTATCCTGGCGGCGGCACCAAGTGAAAGAAAGAAGGCCTTCTCTGTGGAGCTGTATACTAGAAAAACACCGACTGAACAGTTACAGACGAATGGACAGGGGGAGAAACTCTTACATGCATCTTGTTTACAAAACTGTATACTCATCCTCTCCTTTAACGTGTCTTCCTGAACTTTTCCGGATATTTATTGACTGTTACTCTAATAAAAGTGAGTGCTACGAAGCGACTTCGAAAATTCCGTAATAGATCTCCCTTTTCAAGGTACGCAAAGCGATTTTACAAGAAAACACACTACTTGCATGCCTCGTCAGCAGTATCCACCGTTAGACTAGTGCTGGTCGTATGATCCGTTCTCTAGGGATCCAGCTGGTCTTTGGGTTCCCGTCCAAGGTGGAAACATCAATCAGGGTTGCACGAATTTCTGATTTGGAGTAGATAGTGCATCCACAACCCCTTGAGTTATTCCTGTCAGAGCGGTGAATAATATAGCTCGGGATTGAAATCGCCGCACCTGGAGTTATATATATGAGCCATGCCGCGATCACGTAAATCAGACTTGGTCCCTCGATGCCGCCAATGGCCCGGAGATTATGGACTTTCGGCAGTAATGGGCGGGCATTAAACAGCATTATTATTGACGTTCATTGGCGAGCAAACAATACTAATTGGGGTGTTGCTAACCTTGCTTGCGGTGGAGTCTGCTACAAGGGATGCTTTGTAATTCAACGTCGGATAATGTGAAACATGGTTCAATGGGCGTGCGTTTGGGGGCCGAAAAGAAGTACTCAGTGGTGGTGGTAACTGCGTAAATAGTTGATGACAGGTCTGAAACCACGGTAGAAACCACAGTATCAGGTCCAGTATGAGTGAGGGCGTCTTTGAAAGATGGACAAGTGGATGAACGAAGAGACGTCGGCCGTGTCATCTGCATCTGGAGGCGTGGAGGGGTATGGTGCAGAAAAGAGGTGGTGACTGGAGGGATGGGCGGCAGCCCAAAATGGTGTTTAGGTGGGACGAAAATGGGTGGGCAGGGTGATGGGAGCGGATGAGGGCCATTTCTAGCCACCGGTCTTCATGGACACGGGCTTCTTCGAAGCATGTGATGCGTATGGTTCGATGTCAACCTGCTTGTCCATAGAATCAGTTTTGCACAGTTCTCAATACAGCACCCACTGTCCTCGTATGTTCGTTGCTAATGTTCGCTAGGCAAGAACCGCGTACGGTCCGATAGCCGCAAGCGTCCTGTGTTTTCCTTAGGTGCTGGGGTGTTACAAAGTTAATCACTGACGATCAACAGCCTCATCGCGAAGCCCATTTTGCAGCCTGGACTTTGTTTCTGCTATCCGGCAAAAGTTTGGTAATTTGCATGAAATTCCTACACCACAATGCACCCTTGGGCGCCCGAACAAGAGCTTTTTACCGATATGAAGGAGAGGTCTGAGCGGTTCGAGATGGACATGGCCCAGGTCCGCTGAGAGCTGGCTAACCCTCAAGGTTCTATCACTGTTACAAGTAACTTCAGACTTCATAAGTACTTGCCGATATTGCCCCACTCGGTAGCTGTCATCCAAGCCCATTACGGAAAGAATCTCGGCGGATGATGTTCAGAGTCCGCCATCGGTCCTTGTGGATACGCAGTTCTTCCAAGCGTGTTGCGCGCATGGTTCGGTATGCTCTTAAAATTCGTACAGGTCAAGCTGTACGTGACTTTGGAGGAGGCGGAGCCAGTGGTGGTGTAGGTAGCTGCTGAACAGGGATCTGAGGCAAATTATATGCGGGTGGCCGAAAGGAGGAACCTTAATAGACATGGACGTTTTTATGTTAGGGACCATGCCTGGGAACAAGTTCGCATAATTCAGGGGAGAGATGGTGCATTTATGTACCATGCTGGTTATGGTCCGGTTCGTAGACGAGGGGCGACGAGTGGGGATTCGGCAGAGGGCGTTTTGTTACTGGGTTTCAACTGCGGGTGTTTAGGCCTGAGGAGACATGGTTTTGGGTCATGTGGATCCCCACAGAACGTACCATACGACCTGTACTAGTAAGTTGTTGTTCAGTTGGTGTTTATTTAGTAAATGACTGCGCGGCGAAGGCCTTTTTCGTTTCACGTTCTACCTACCAACAGCTCCTTCCCCCGCCCCCATTGCTGACTTGTATTATCCCTACTACACATGCCCTTCCTAATTCATCTAAACTTGTGCTGGATGACTTCATCTTACCGGATACTTCCTGGCTTCCCACTACGGGACCCACTCGTTGCGCCTTTTCACCTTCTTAACTTAGTTCAGAGTGTTTGTCCCAACTTGTTTGTTGCGCCACTCACGGCTTACATACATTCAGCCTAACATTCTCAAACGGTGGTCATCTGGCTACAGCCGTGGTTGGTCTGCGCTTGCCGGGTAAAGATCACTGCGTCGTTTTTCGCAGCTGCTTTACTCAGCCCTCTCTTGTTTCTCCTCCCCCCTCGAGAGGTTTCACACTTTTCTTCTGCACTGGCTTCCTGAGGCAACATCTACCAAAACCTGTTGTTCGCCGTTGACCTTGTTTCTCCCGTAAAAATTCTTCAACCTGGTATCTGTCGCCACGATACGTCACTAAGACCCTTGGATAAAAACTATACCGGCTAGCACGGAATATCGGAACTCTCTTGATTTTTCATCAGCAGTTCTCATGAGTAAGCTCTCAACCGACCGAGTATCCTTGCGGGTATCTTTCGAACACCGTGGAGAGAGCACTGTCCTCAGAACCCTTTGTGACCACAAATCACTCAGGCGACTCTTCCGTGGGCACTGTATACCAGACAGTCACTCAGTTGCTTGTTTGCGTTCCGCCAAAGATTGCCCCAACATTGGTTCCGTTAGTATAGCAGTCCATTTGAACGCTTGCTTCGCCAGTTTCTACTTGTTTTTTCCCAACCTGAGGAAGCATTAACCCCGCCGCATAGGTCACAATTCCAAACGTTCCGAATGGCCACCCGTCTCTCAGGAACGTACCGTATCTTCATTCGGAAGGGCCACAGCTCACAGGCATCGCCCGATCCGAAGCACTCCGGTGGTTTTAATGCTAGCTTAATTTAAAATAGTCAATCGTGGAATGTCAATCGATACTTTGACCTTTTTTGTCGTCTGTTGGTGAAATCGCGTTATTTTATGTAATGTCGGCAAATCTTACGTAAATCTCGAAATTATTTTAGCTCCCACCTTTTTCATTAAATGAAGTGCCTGATGTCAGGACGTCGGCAGTATTGGAGTTCACAAGAATGTGGTGATGACACACGCCCTTCCTGAAATGAGCAAACATTAAAATTGGTACAGTTGAACCCACAAGGCACACAAAGCCCACACCCACACAAGCTATGTGACGCAAAATAGAAGACCGGAGCAAGGAAAGGTGCGTAAGGTACAGAAACAGTTCAAGGTCACCCGAGGAAGTGTACAAGCGCACTACCACTTCCTGTCTGTGGCCTAAAAGGGCTCAGTAGTGGGTACCTGTAATATGGAGGAAGAGAAACACATTATCTAGTGCGATAAACACGTGTTGTCAGGCGCAGTCCAGTCTCAATTGCACTGAAACCTGCCGAATCGTATTACGCGCTTAGGTCCGTTTAAAACAAATGTCGATGAACGCTACTTGGACAATGTGATATAAAGGTAATGCAAAATTAGAAGCTCCCGAGGCATCGAGTTGATGTATCAGGCTGTTTTTTGTTTGGTTGACGAGATGTGTTTTATTGCGTTTAGCCCCTGTTATGACGAAGGCAGTGACAAGTTTGCCCGTCAAATCAAGCCATAGGAATTCCAGAGTATCTTCAGGCTATCCCAGATAAATTGTTTATTTTGACAGACCGGAGGCTCTTTTCTATCTGTAGTTTACGGTGTTGCCAGGTAAATGATAAACCAAATCTACCGACCTGATGATGCAGAAGAACTTCCGCTGACTGGCGAATCAGTTTAAACCAAATCCCTGCTGAGGCCTCGTGACCTTGGACTGTTAAGCTTATGGTCAGGGGCACAAGAAGCGTGGAAGAATCGGCTATACGGATAAACGGTAGCAGGAATCTCAGAGTCACGATGTACAGTGCAACTCTAGAGACTGACTGGTGTCACTGTTGTCGTGGAGTCGGGTGTAACAGTTCCCTGGGGGGGGTGGCTGCAAGTGCACAAGACGGACCGCAAACTCCCCGGATACTGGCTGACTTCATGAGGAGCACATTCTTGGCATGTTCGTTGGAAGTTGGAAAATCAACCTATTATTATCATGAAAGTCTTCAGGATGTTGGGATCTAAACAGTATGCTCGGCAGATCAGAATTAAGGCGTTTCGGATACGGCTGCGTCCAACTGAGGAGTTTGGTTGCAGTTTCATATAAAGGAACACGTGGATGAAAGTGCACAACATGGACAAAAAGTGCTTAAATTTGACTATAACCCTTTAAATTACTACTAGTTTCTCAGCGGCTCCACCAGTGGGGTCACCCTCAATATGTCACGGATCTCGATAATCCTCCGGGTTTCCAGATCGACGCATGCGGAGCCAAAGAGCGGAAAGCCGTAGACCATGCGTTACTAGAGCCGGATCACAGCTATTTAGAGGGCTGGAGGATCCTGGGCCGCAAATTTGGCAACCTCTCAGTTGTCGCAGGAACCATCGCGTCCGTTAACACCGGACCTCCAATCAGGCTGAATTAGGTCCGTTCCTTACTAGAGCTTGCCGACACGGTGAAGACCTGCTGGTTAATCCTTTAAAACTGAATTATTTATCTGAGCGCAATACCGGGACGGTTATAGGTGCCATCATTATACGTCTCCCGATCACCATTCAATCGCGGCGTTTTATCTGAGCGTCGGAAATTCTGCTCTCAAAAAAATTAGTTCCCGTTTCTTTCGAGCTTGTTCAACCGCTGAGTTATTTGCCGGCCCTTTTTCACCATGCTATAAATAGCACAGACCAAAACAATAAAATTGATTTCCTTCCTCAAGAGCCATGCCATGCCATCTGATAACGAGCATTTCATGTACATAAAAATAGTCCGTCTTATGTTGCGCAAAAGGTGAAGTCCCACATTTGCGCCTTTGTTGGGGTTGCACCCCAACAATTCCACCTCGTCAGCTAAAAGTAAAACATTTTTTACATATTTCTTCCTCTGAGTGGTCACACACAAGTGAAGTATAAAGACCTCACTGGTGGTCACACATGACTCCAAATATCAGTTTCCGCCATCCGCTACTCGTTGCTTAGACATGACAGCAAGCGCTCAATGACTGGTGGCCAATAACGTTACATAATTTTTCAGTTCCTCTGGCAGTTTGGTTAATCTGCAGCCTTGTGCATTATATGGAGATTTCCATCGCCGTCCTTTCTCATTTGTCTGCAGCCTCTTACAAAAACCGTCATGCTTATACCAAGGAGTTTCTCTCAAATGACTGTAATTGGGCCAAAAAATTGCTCTCTGTTCAGGCGATCCCCCCAATCGCCACAGTTAAATTAGTGGAGCCATTCACTGCCCAATGCTCTTAGCTACAAAACCTTCACATGTGCAGTGAACCGTTTTGAGCCAAAATGTTGCATTTTGATGTTCATGTGCCCAAACCATAACTATCTTAATCTACGGTCATATTATTGCAGCTTACCAAATTTGATTGTGCAATGCGGCAATCACACCTCTAGCGAAGAATTCTTGTAGAATAATTTCTCAGCATCTCTGAGGTCCCGGGATACCTTGATGTTGCTCAAAATTTTGGACTGTCATTTGAACTCAATTGCCCGTGTGTCCATCAAGGACACGTCATAGCTGGACGCCACCAACAAGGCTTACAGCCGACTTGCTTGCCACATCGGATAACCCTCCAACTTGCCAAAATTACGTGATCACTCTTGCCCTGAACCTTACCTACCATTCGACTGATGCTCATTACAAAACACGAAGTAATAATTTCTCAACACAACAGGCGTTTTACACAACTGTCTGAGTGTAATCTGCATTCGCTAAGCGAATGCACTTTCACAATGGTTTGTTCTGTGCCTCTTGTAATATATCCACAGGCTTGGTCAGTTCTTGGTTTCTGAATCACCAGGAACGAATCCACCCAATCTTCCTACCAATGACGATTTCTTTGTTTTCCCGTCACCGAACGCTGTGTCCCACGATACCACCCGAACGTTCCAAGCTGTGACCTTCTCAGCCCGCTCGCTGAATCACCAGGAACGAATCCACCCAATCTCCCTACCAATGACGATTTCTTTGTTTTCCCATCACCGAACGCTGTGTCCCACGATAACACCCAAACGTTCCGGGCTGTGACCTTCTCAGCCCGCTCGTTCTCATCCCAAAGATTTGGCCTTCGGCACTACCTTACGAACGCTGAGTACGGTAGCTGCCTGTCCCCTGGCCTCCCCTTTGCACATACGTGGATCTCTAACCTGGCAGAAATTTCCTATGATTCCATCTCTGTTAACCACCTGGATGACCCGAATCCCCCTAATCACAGAAATGCACATTCCTTGTCACCTCAAGCATGGCTTCAATCGCGGGGCTGTTTGAGCATTGCCTGCAATCATTTGCGAACCTGGCCCAGCCGCCTCTAAGAGGAGTTTTTCAATCTGCTGAACTTTCCTCTCGGAAATGCACATCTCGGTGCCTCGCTCTACATCCATCTTGCCCTGAACACAAATGCAACAATTTTTTACGTAATCTTTCGGGTGAATGCTTTAGAACAACCTTCCCCTCATGAACAACTTTTACCCCTGGCTTTCCTTCAATGTCAATACAAACGAATATAAACACATTCAAGTATGTTATGCTTCCGGGTTTCAGGCCTTCCCTTATTATTGACACGAATTTCTCCCTCTCGTCATCCATCCTTAGGCTTTTCGTGACCCTGGCCATTAAGTCGACTACCCAAGGTCACCCATCGTCAGAGGCGGTTTTCAGTTTTAGGTCAAGCCAACAGATTTAACGGCCAGAATACCCGCTCCTCTCCTGCCCATTTTTCCAGTTTTAGTCTGCCGTAATTTATATCTACATATCACGTGATAAGCATGTCTCCTTGAATTCGCCTTCCTCTCCATCGTGCTTTTGCCTCCTTTCAAACGGTAAAGACTCGATCATGCTTTAACTGATATGTTGCATACCACAGCCCATTTAATGGAGAGTTTTTTGGTTGTGTCCGACCAAGCAGACAGACGCAGCAAGTAGTCATCATCATCATCGTCAGCATGACATCAGTGTTCAACACCGCTGCCTCACCGCGTCACCCCAAGGAGTCGTACGTGCGCTTTCATTCGTTCATATGTTAGCCACTGTCCGCATGCATCCTTCAGCACCGGGCCGTCTTAAGAAATTTCACAACACTCAACAGCAATTCAGCTGGTTAAGTTCTGTTTTGTGGTTGTATTGCTGCGTCAAACACACTAGCACATGTTGTATGAAGTCGACCTAGAGTGGTTGACTTATTATTTCTTTGGCAATCACCACGTTAGCAGCAAGCGTCTGACTAATTTAGAATTCTGGTGTTTGTTAGACAGACACGTTTTCGGATGGTTGCAACGTTCTGAGTTCAATAACATGTTTAAGCTCAGTTTCGGCGGCCTTCGTGGTGCCTGGTTCGAGTAAGCACATCACTGCAAGGAATTCGTCATGGTATAATGCTGAGCAGCACCGGCAGAGCTCGTAAAAGTTTTCTGAGCCCGTCACTGCTGTAGAACACGTCCGGGACGGTATTTATGTGGTACTTGTTATCAGCGTTGCCAAAAAGATGTGCCATCCGAGTTCGTCTGCACATAGGGTTGCTGAGGAATGCCTAAACAGCGACATCGAACCTAAGCCAAAGGATGTAATTGCTTGGGCTGTCATGTTTAAACTCTGCGCCGTGGACACTACCCGCCCAGCCGTCGGCGGTATCCACCGTAAGTACTATTCAAGCATCTGGAAATCTCTTGCTTTTTATGCGAATTTTACCCCCCGGAGAAACGTCAATGAGTATGTGACTGCAAGTGACCAGCCTCCTCTTCCGCGTTTGACACCTCATTTATGTACTGGGGAGATTTGTAATTGTGGTTTTCATTGACCACAAGCATGCGTTTTTCGCGAGGCAAAGCCGCTGATTACAATATCATTTTAGCGCTTTATTTTAACTCTTATGAGCGTCTGACGCTGCCCTGTGGAGAACAACATGGTGGCCGACGCTATTCCTGGACCGTCACCCAACATTTAAACTGACTCAGCCTGAGCACTTTGGCCACATCCCATCACATGTGGTCGGATATTTTAAGTGTTTGTAGGGACGTCGCATATATTACACTGGATGATTTATTGCCGAGGGCTCCACACGACCTTGCCTGTAACGATTTCCAGGCCCCCACCTCTCGTGGTACACCGAATTCAGTCGAAAAAATCTTGAGGTTCCCCGAGATATTGTTTATTAAGGCACCTACGCCACCAATAAACATAAACAAGCCCCTATTTGGCTCACATCGGTGAGGAATGGTTAGGCTTTTTACAGTTTCGCAAGCTATTGCCTTCTTGCTAACACTTAATCACCGATGGATGAGGAGCCACAAATTCAGGACGCTGGATACTTATCTGTTGCCATAGCGCCTGTGATACGCTGGGTGCTCACGTAGGGTAGCTCACCTCTCCGTGCTGTCACCAAGGTTCCAGTTTGAGAGTGATAATCCTTCAAAGGTTCTTAGTATTCCAAGTCCTCACTCTCTGGGCTGTCAATGTTTTTTTACGTCCCGGCCTACGCCTTTAGCTTCATGGTCGTTTCAGCTGGGTACTACTGTGCCACTGAAAACTTCGTAAAGGATAGCAACGTGTAGCACATCTCATCCCCCAGGGTGCACTCGTTCTGGGATCTACTAAAAGGTCTCGAAGTTTCGTTTACTGACACCCACCCGATCGGCTCCGCGTTGCGTCGGACATCCACGGTGACTCATGCTTTCTGTGATCCCTCCATCACTCATGATGTTAGCCGCTATTTAAGGGAGAATGTCGGTAGATCAGCTTGCTCGGTTGGTGGTCGAGTCGTTCACCGAGCTTGGCAAATTTGCTGCAGACTTTTCGTTATTAAGTAGGGTATCACAACGTTATTCTGATGGTAAGTGGAGCTGCGGGTAGTTATTTGAGGATAGGGTACAGGTGCGCGCGAACTTATATGACCAGAAATGAACCTAGGTTGTTTAGTTGGTTGCCTGGACCGTCAACTTATCTTACGGTGGACCAGCGTTCAGGTTATTTCTAACCGCGCATATGTTGACCATATGTTGATGGTGAACCAAGGTACTGAGCTTAACGAACATTTCTGCCACCAACTTGTTTGTTTTATTTAGTTGATCGCATGATGACCTGCAGCTAGTTTCTAGTGTTTACTTTTCAATTTCCAGAACGCACTGCTCGCCGCTTTCAGCACTAGAGTTGCTCAGGCTAACGCCCGCAGTTTAAGCCCACTGATCGGGTACGGCTGTTGCGCATTCATCCTGGCAATCACTATTTCATTTAAGGTTTCGGTACCCCCGGTTAGAAGCTGCAAATGCTGGGGAGAAGACCCGCATTACCATTGCGTCCAGTGTCCGCGCATATAAAAAACTGCACCTGCTGGCACGTCGTGTCATTTATTGATTATTTCGAGTCCACCCTCCTGTTTTTCTGTGTAAACGGTCAAATAATCTCATTATACTTTGGTTTCAGTTTGTTGCCAACATTCAAACATAATCAAACGTTTTGTGGGTGCCCGAAGCAATCAGTGTCGCACATATCATTAATTGCTTACACGACCCTCACAATTTCTACTACCAAGACGAAATGGTATTTGGATGATTAATCTGAAATAATCGTCGAACTATTCTGGTGAGCGCAACGAGTCTGCAAACAATCAACGAAGTACAAAATACACTAACTGCACGCTAATCAGTCGAACGAACAGCTTTAAGCCACAGCGGTGGAGTTATTTCATTAGTGGTAGGTAAATAGATGCCATAAATTAGCGACAACAAGGTGAAATAATCGTCGAACTATTCTGGTGAGCGCAACGAGTCTGCAAACAATCAACGAAGTACAAAATACACTAACTGCACGCTAATCAGTCGAACGAACAGCTTTAAGCCACAGCGGTGGAGTTATTTCATTAGTGGTAGGTAAATAGATGCCATAAATTAGCGACAACAAGGTATTCTTTGAGTTTGAATTGAGCCACAGCCAGGCCATCTTACTGGTGAGCATCCGTGCGCTATAAACAAGTGAAAGAGTCATCAATGGAGAGTACAGCTATGCATACACATTAAATCATGGCTTGATCAAGCGACTCTTCTGTACCCAACTTCAAAGGCAACGAATATGCCCACAGGCGAGAAATTTCTTTCAATGGAAGGTTGTTCAGTGAAAGGTATTTTACATGCTGAATTTGCTCAGCACTTCAACCAACGAACATCAATGAAACTAATTTAATACAGCGCAGTTGGTGACATTTTTCAACCTCGTATCGAATAAACGTTTGTTTGTCAATGATGATGATGTTATTAGTGCCATCACCATCACCTAATAATAACTGTAGAGTGTACGGCGAAAACGGCTTCTGGACAGTTCCTAATGTGTTTGTGTGATACATTCGAAATGAACGGAAGCTGATCACGAAGGTTAAGCTGAGAATTTAGTGAAGGTGCGGTCGGCGATATTCAAATTTGGCGAGGAATTCCACACTCGTTACTACCTGTCAAAAGTGGGACCAGAAGGAGTCTCCATATGCCACAGTTACACCCATGTGTAACGCGCTCAATGTCAGCGTTATGTTTCGCATTAGATTACCGATGGCCACAGTTTGCTATGTAAGGCAATTTGATGGTTCAAACTTAACTGTAGAGGTGTGAGCAGATCGTAAGGCCAAAAGTAGCAGAGAAATTTTCGTTAGATTGCTGAAGAATGTGTGGCGCATGCGCAGCCCCACGCGTAATTTTTGTGTAAGATTTAGTGCTTCGCTTTGCCTTCTTCCGCTCATTGCTTTTTATCCCTTTTTCTTCTTACCTAAGTTGACGTAAATCCCGCAGTGATTCGAGAAAATGTCTCGCGATAATTTCGTACCTGCCCATGCATCCATCTTGTGAATGTACTTCGACGGTCTCAAGTCTGGTGCCCCAGAGGTCAAGTTCCCCAAATCGGATTCCATGGGCTACCGAACTCACTCGTGCAGCCGGAGAGATATCGATCACCACGCCGCTTGCTCAAAAGCCCTCGAGTTTTACAGTACCAGTGCATCTTGCTCACTGGGAAACACAGGCGCAGTTGAAATGTGTTGGTCGAAAATAACGTGACTGGATTTCCTGAAGGAATAATTAGCAAGTAGAAAATTGTGGGCATTGTATTCAGGGGACACTGTTCACGGTCGTCACACTCGAATTTGAACGGCACGCTTTCCCATTCATATGCTCGGAGGATTGTGGTTCTGCATTTTTTTTCTGGTGGAATGGTGTGAGTGAGAACTGAAGTCGTCAGGCAGTGAGTTTCTGTTTGAAAATATTCCCCCTTAACCGTACTCATAGTTTGGACCTCAATTACACGGGTGCGGAACGAATGTCGAGTTAATCCATATGTGCACCTATTGAGCCACCAATGCACCATTACCGAATTGAGACTGCTTCATGAATAAGCGGAGCCTCCAAAGTACAAATCCTGTACATTTTGGCCTCAGATTAATTCAACTGGCAAGCCTGCGTGTTCTTAAATTCTTCAGTCATCTTTGGTCTTCCATGTCTTCTCCTAGTGGAGAAGCCATATTTGTCGCAGGTAATTTTACAAGAATTAGTCGACAGGTGCAACAGCTGTGGCGGAATTCTCGCGTGTGTTAAATACGGGTCAGATCTACTGTTGCTGTTAATGTAACCCATGGTCCTCGAAATATCGATTCTTGCCTAGTAAAGTTTCCCTTTTTATAATGATGAAGTCCAGTGCTGCCCCTGATCAGCAGTGATGAAGTCAGCTCAAGTAGAAATTAGAAATCAGGGGCAGTAGCTGAGGTCAAGTGGTAGATAACTAAAAGAGGTTATTCCGCTTAAGTGTCGAAGACCCGTTTTCCACGCAATGAGAGTACGCTCCTGATACTTCACCTTTTTCCATTTAAAAGCACACGCAAAAAACCGTATACCCCTTCTTATATAGATGCCGCACTTCATACCTATTGCCACCAGTATGAAGTCCACTCAAGAACAACCGATGAGGCCTTCAAACGACAACTTATTCACGCAATCACCATGTTTTTCGCAACAGTGCATGCGTAATCGTTCGCGGCTACCCAGGTGGAAAGCAGAGTACCATTCCGCGGTACTTCAGAGAACCGAACATCCGATCCACGTGAAACACTGATCTTTCAATAAGCTTACGTGTCACAGAGCTGGTAACACGATTCTAATGGAAGCGCGCTACTTCAAGCCAATAGCGGGGCTGAGTTAATTATTAGCAAACGAGGCTAAAGTTAGCACATCTTCCTAATCCTAAGTTGGTACGTGCCTCACTGTTGGCAAACACCCGGTAAAACGTGAACAAATGTGATTTCGAAAACAGTTACTGTGACACTTCGTACCGAACATGCTCATGTCTAAGCCAACTATTATGAACCGATCGTTTTGCAAATTGAGGACAAAAACTATTTTTTCAGGTTTAGTAGGAATTATTTTCACCTGCAAGCATGTGCCCACCTGGTGATACTAAATTAAAACCAGGAACGTATACTTTCGTGCAATTTTCGACGATAAAATGTTCAGGTCTAGTAAATTGCCGGTTATCACTCATACAGTATCGGTTTCGAAAAGTTGCTTCCGTTCTCAGTTCTATTCGTGACCCTGAACCGTGAAAAAACATGCGAGTAAGTCTCAGTGAGGTAAGTCGCTTGCGGTTCGCTTCAGGCGGTATGGGGCGTGTTTAGCTGATCGGAACAACTAAACCGGAGGTTTAATAAGTGCATATACCCCAATGCCATCAGACTGCTTGCTTTTAGAAAACGTGCTAACAAACAAACTACTGCATCCTAAATAGCAAGAGTGCAACCAATACAGCAGGGTGATCAGTTATGAGTATTTCGTTGGTTTCACTGTGGCTTGGAAAATCATGGTAAGTTGTTACTTTCGTAAATAAGTAAGCTGTCTAATCAGAAACAAGATTACCCTGCTGAATAAGTCGACATTTTGGATTGTAGGAGTGTTAGTTCTCAGCACTCAAAGGACAGTTCCAGTTAGCAGGGACCATAAGCGTTCCCCACCCAGCAATAAAAAACAGGTTAACGTTTGACCTGCCCGCCAAGCTTGGCAGCATTGCTAAAGGCGCTTCATCACTAAGTGAGCCATCATCAGAGCGCATTATTATAGCAATGCTTCACAGAGAGAGTGAAATAGGGGTTTTTGACCGCATTATCGAAAATGGTCTAGACCGATCAAGTGTACAATTAATGTTCTCTAACCGGTGGTGCAATAAAGGGCCATTTAGTAGCCCGCTTTACGCATTTAGTTTGTGGATAATGGTACATAACTCTCATAACAACGATCCGAGAAGCAACCGGGAATGCATTGGACTTTCTGATTTAACGTCCGAGAAGAAATACGAGAAGCCCACAGTGTATAGAGGCTTTACGGTCCTCTCACATCTGGGTACAAGCTATTATTTCACCTGTTCGATGGGCAATTAGACTGTGATGCTTTGGCCTACCCATACCATATTTGGCACCTGCGTTATCAGCTTGCAGTTGGCGCAGCCGGGGTTCTCATCTTCAACAGAAGTCTGCCGAGGTTAAAAGGCACTGTCTTTGGCCCAAATCCATGGGGCTTCAGGTTGAATGTCTTGAAGATCATCGGCTACTTTCGAAGTGGCGTATTAGTGGGGTGAATTTGATATCACTACCTGGCGTGTATGCTTACAGTGGGTGGCACGGGCGTATTAGGAAGTAGTCCTAGCATAACTGTAGCGAGAGGTAGTCGGATCTGATCTATGCCAAAAGGCTATTACATTCCTCCGAACCCTGAGAACATATTTATTTATGCACGCATGCAATAAGTGTGGGAAATCAACTGATTGAATATGTATAGGTTTTGATAGATATGGGTGAATTCTGCCAATCAATAAGAAACTCTGTAAGATTGAACAAATGAAATTTTACACCAAATAAACAAAAATGAGAACCTTTCGGCATACTGATCATGCCGTTTAGAAGCAAGCAAGATGAACATTATTATGAAGAATCCAGTTCTTGGGGAGGACAATAGTACAAAAATGGATTAGCTTTGGACGCATATCAAATGCAGCCACTGCTGATTTCTATGTTCAGAGCAATTTATTTTCGATCATTTCTGTGCAGTTCCACTTGAAAACAATTTCATTCCCCTAAACTCGTATGCTCCGTTTGCCTAACGAGTTTCACACTTTGAGGTCTCGAACAAACAAGTGATCGGTCGTTCCTGAATGGTTATTTCAAATGTAAGCGGTTCCATGTATTTTGAAATTCGATGATTTGACTGGCACAAAAATATACAATCTTCGCAATAGCAAAGTTTAAACCTCAGGAGCTGTTGCGATTAATAAGCTTGAGCTATCAGTCACCACGTACCTTGTTTGAAATGTGCCAAGCTTGTGGCAGCGAAATACGCACTGATCATTATACTTGAAGTGTAAGGTTACGAGTGGGATACGAATGGTCTATATTGGCTACTTTCATGTATTATTTCAAGTCACCAGACCGCACAACTTTACGCTTGCATTACGGTATCCGAACTACAAAAGAGCTTCTTATGAGCTTCATGGGTACGGAACAACCAAAAATCCCACTAAAATCCAAGTGACCTACCTGCTCATTTGAAGAACATGAATCCCACCTCAATGAGCGGTAGTTGTCCAAACGGTTTTTAACTATCTAGTTTGTGCACGAGTTTTTAGCATTTGTTTAGCTCCATGAAGAGCTGAAGATGCCCTGTTTAAAAGCTGTGGGTGGGCCGTGGAAATTAAGTGTATTGACAAGAACACATCCGCAGGAACTCGATGAGATAGCCAGTGAACACCAAGTCTTAGCATTAGTCGAAATGCATCCACAGTGTAGGTACTTATCAACCCGTTGTAAAAATAAAGAAGCACAAAAAAGTGCATATTGTGAGTTACCCTACAAAGCAAACTGTGAATCTTCGTCAGTTGAGCTGCCCGAATCAACCAAGATCATTAGAGAGTGAAGAATGTGAACCGTTATCGGAAACTGGAAGTGGCCAGTTTTTTCTTGGCTAATTTGTTCGTTTCAGTGACATATATGCGTTATTGGTGACGAAGTGTATGCCTTCCAAGCCACTTCACCGACTGACCAATCAAAACCAGTTAGGTACACACTTTCTGTGCATTAGTGTCCCGATTACACACACGATTTACTTCGACAACATCGATATGGACGCACTGTCAAGGTCAATCAAGAAAACCATGTTTGGGGGGATTCGGACGCATTGGCAGGACAGGGTTACCTTTTGGAAGCATTCATTGACCGAGGCATGCGTAAATAACAACTCACTGCCTGCGGCAGATATACGTACACTCTTCATCCGTGTTGGTCCACTTCGGAAGGAGTTCAAGCGCTCATACAGAACAGTAAAACAACCTTGCCGTATAATCAGACCTCTGACAGCATTTTGCATTAAACCGTCAACGGTATGGTGCCCAGTCGAGATATCAATCCAAACAGCAAACAGCCTACTCAAATAATGGCATAAGTAAAAGCTTACCTGGTTTAAGGCAGAAGGCTGGCGGGGACGGAAAATTTCCTCACAGTATTATTTTGAATGTCACCACCCATTTGATGCTTCTTCGGCACACTTTATGATCGGACGTGTTACCTAGGCTAGCTCGAACTTTCATTCGCTGTAATCGCTCAAAGCGACCAGAACGAACGACTAGCTTTCAAAGACCGCACTTGGAAAGTAAGCGCATTTTTGTCCAAAAAAACGACCGAATCTTTCAGTACGATTACTGTTGTCAGTCCACTAGTTTTGGAATAGATTGCGCGCGTCTGGACCCGAAGACACATTAGGAAGGAAACAGAACGGGTAGCAAGTGAGTTTTGAGAATTGGCTTATGTGAGCGAAATCTTCGCCCCCAATACGTCCTCCACTGGGATGGAACGGCTGGCCCAACTGTGACTTACAAAGTAGGACTAACAGTATAACACATCCTGGCAGAACGAAAGCCTTGAATCAACTGCTACAATCATCCGCATTGCAGTTGCATCGCGACAAACATTGAAATTCAGGATTGAGATAACAGCTCGTGACAGTTGGACTGGAATGAAAAGTGGGAGCGCAATTTGACACGGCACCATCCCCGTCGCCAATACGTGTCTGACTACAATTCTTGGGATAATGTCAAAACAGCATGAGCTAGCATAACAATCTCACAGGAACCCCATTCCGTGAACTCTCCACCCGGTAAAGAAGGATCGCCGGGTGTGATCTTTCGTTTCTTCAGATACTTTATTACGAATTACCCCCGAGTGAAGTAGATTTTTGTTTACACGATAAAGGTGGAATTGCTCCGTACGGCCTGTACAGGCCAGTCAAAGGCCTACGAGGGAGACCAAAGACAGATTTCACACTCTCAGTGATCGGTGGCGAGCACAAAAATGTCAGCAAGCATGTACAACAGCATACAAATAAGAAAAATCAAGCGTTATCTCGTTAAGTGGAAAAATCTACGCATCTCACAACGGAAGATATGTTGCTGTAGATAGTTAGCAAGATTCATCTGTCCCTGATATACAATCGGATGAATGATAGACACGTGACTTCCTCCAGCAACTGTACATGGTAAATGCGTATCAGTGAAAAACAACTAAACATGGCACCATAACCGCAGAGGTTAGCATCCGTCAGCCAACGTAAGCGTTAACGACATTGGACCAGGCACTGTAGCGACGGAATCGGTCAACGGACCGGACAATGAAGTAATACAAGTTGTTCGGTTGTACATGCGTCAAGGTGCATGCCATCGGCAGGGGAAGAGCAGCGACATCACCTACCTGTTGGTAAAGTCAGATGGGAAGTAGTTAAAGTCAAGATGTGATTGAAAAAGTGGATTTTGTTAAAGGGCAACAAACCAATTCATCGTAAACTTTCTCACAGTTCAGAATGGACCGGCTGTCTGGTGATTTGCAACTCAAAATACACGGTTCCATGCACACTTGTGAAAGCACCAGCAGCTTCCCAGGTGTACTATATTGGCTACTGCAAGACGGATGGTAAAAGATTACAGAAATCAGGCCCTCCAACGAAGTGTCCCTGAGCACCAGGAAACAGCTAAGGACACACGAACTTTCAGGTAGTTAAACCAGACCCAAACCAACGAGATCACTTGTCCGTATCTAGTACCTAGTTTTACGCTCAGAATTTCCGCCAAAAGTGAAGGAAATATACTGAGTCATTCCAATAAAACAGTTGACTACCTTGTGTGACGGCGCCATCATTGAAACGCCAATCTGCCTGGATCGGTGCGTTCTGTTGCACGCGGGCGTGCACTCATAAGTTGCGGGATTAGTGGAGGCTTCTCCAAAGTAAAACTGTCTGATATAAACAACAGAGCCAGTGAGCGAAACAGCCGTTATGTACTCACATTCAGAAGTAGTACCGTTCCAGGGAATCCCTGAAAAGTGCCGCTTTATTGTTTATTCTTGAAATTAAACAACCGGGCAGACTGAAGATATGCAGCCCAGATAATTAGTAATAATTCAATACTACCAAACCCCACAATCACACGACGATGCCCCCTAATCTGATGAGGTGTAAACAAGGCCAGCCGATAGACAGTTTGCCCGTTTGAGAGAATAGAGATATGGCTTTATACAGAAACGGTGGAGTTTTGCGCAGGATCGGTGACAGAATGACAAATCCAATTGACAACACGAAAACAGGGTTTGCAGGACAATGCAATGGACAGAAAATGGACCAAATTATGAAATCACTATGAAGGACAGTGGAAACAGACAAATGAGCAGAACGAGAGTGAATGAAAATAACCCTGACGACTTCGGAAGTGAAGGTCAGTCTTCTCAAAGTTTGTAAGGGGGCGAATCGACCGATAGGAGAAAAACACACCTTTTTCCAGGGTAGACAGGTACAGAGGGTTTCCAAAGTCACTTCCGAAGACGCGTAGCTATAAATCTCGTAGGCCGTTGCCAGTTCGAATACCATCGAACGATGTGCAACGTTCCATTGCAAGCATATACCTAGATGCGAAGAGAATATGAAATGGAAGTCCGTTGGTACTTGGACAAGATAAGTGCGGAGTGCGTCCAAACCCAAGCTGCAACTCTGATTCATTTTACGCTGTTTTCAGCTACACTTCAAAACATACTGTGAGAACTAGCGCGTTGGCGCGGATGACCTTTGAAGCGAGTACAGAGTAAGATAATTGGAGAAACAGGAATAAACGAATGAACACGGATGAGCGAAGTTATGGTTGATTTAACCAGAAATGGAAAGTCCTTGGGATCAATTCTGGTCACAGGTTATCGGACACAAGCCTCCGCGAGACGCTTTCGTCTCATGTTAAAACCACGGGATATCCACTTCACTCAGTTTGTAGTGAATGCTGTTGTAGTTACGCCGTTTATCTATCCCGTGCGTTGAAATGCACAAATGCCTCGTAAGGAGCACCCGGATGACTATGATATATGGCCAGGCGAGCTTTGAATCTAGACTTGTCAGTGCGTCTTGAAACTTTGTCTAAAATAGTAGAATATTTGTACATGATACATGTGAACGGGTGCGCACATTGTGTTCAAGCTTGCCGGCTCTGATCAAGGTAAAAGGAAGACATTGTGCCATATACCAAAAGGGACCCTTGCAGGTTGGAAACTGCAGTTCCGTACACAGAACCATACCCCCATGGTTTATGTCTCTCACACCCACGTATACGCAGCTTCATGCCTCGTCTAACTTGCTATTACTGTTTATCAACGATTAGGCCTTGGGAAGATCGCGGACAATCTAACTCAACCAATATATACCAAGTAATTACAAAAGTCGGCTACCTACAATATAGAACAAGGCAGTGACAAACGCGGTCGATTAGAAGCAAGTGCGCATGAATCACACGAAAAACATCATGAGCCGAAAACACGTACGAACCCGAAACCAGCACAGCTCACTTCGGAAGCAAAAAACCTCTTGCCTACGACATTAGTTCGTTTCAGGAAATGTTCAGCAACACTATACTGTCTGCACCGGAGAAGCCACATTCACTAATCTGTTCAAAACAAAGAAAAATAACGAAGACAAAACGTGGGTCGTGCATACCTTCCGCAGCTTCAGCTATTGTCAACTGCGGCATTGGCTGAACAGGAGTGGGAAGGACTGTTTGGAGAGGGACTGGCGGTAATGGAGCGACAGGAAGCCGCTGCAGCTCTCTGAATGACATCTGTCGGGGTGAGAAGGACGAAAAGCGTGGGTTTTTGCCCACACTGGGCGTCATGTGTGGTACATTAGGCCAAGCGCCTCGAGGATTGTTAGCTGGTGCAACCGGGGTCGGAGTGATCGGATTGTGATTGGCAACTGGTGATAAGGTAAGAGACAGATGCTCAGTAGAGGCTTATATAACGTGACGAGGGAAATTTGCGTGGACAAGTTATCAGAAGAAAATAAAAAAAATCCCACTCACAAGGATGCGGAGTAAGAGGGGGATTGGCAAACGCAGCATGAGGAGCTGGATTTGTCCCGACTGTGTGTGGAAGAGTGGGTATGCTGTCGTTGGTCTTCTTAGGTTGTGGAGTTGTATCCTCTACAGTAGGACTGCCTTCAGAAGTCAGATCAATCGTGTCCATTGGACGAACATTCAGAGGCATTCTTGCAAATGGATTCTGATGGACAGGGGTGGCGGGCCTCGTCGTAATCAGTGGTAAGGGTGGCCTGATGTTGGGGGCCACAGTATTGGGAACGGGGCCCGTATGCACAGGTGACTGAAAACTGGTAAACACGGATGGAGAGGCGACGGCTGCAGGAGGAAGAACGCTGTTCCGACAAACAACAGCAGGCTGCTGACTGGTTAGATTAGAATTCACAATCTTTTCAGCTGCTGATGTCACCGGCGTGGATGGAGGGAGCCGTGGTGCCTGAGAAGACAATGTGCGTCGTTGACCGACTCCAGCCGTCGGTTTGGGGAGGGTTACCTGCAGACAATCAAGCAGGGCAAGTTAGTTATTCATTAAAGTCAGTACTGTTTAATAGGTGTCGAGTGTAATGAGCGAACTGTTGGATTCTATGTATCCGTTACTTATATTCACTTTGGAAACGGGATAAAAAATTCGTTGTTCAGATCACTTCGAACGACTGTAAGGAACCTACACAAAGTACATTCGCGATAGATATTGGTCTAACCCAAGAGTCCCTGTAAAGAGTATCCGTTTACATGATTTCTGCACCTGAGGACCAGGGGCAACAGCTAGACTGTTCATAAAGATCAAATGAACAAGCAGTCCCCAGTACCTTGGAAAATTGACAAGTGAAACACCGGGGCGTTTCCACAGACGAGTGGTAGAGTCAGGCGTATATACCTAGGATTCGTGTCTCATCACCTTAATAGGAAAACAAACTGAGAGCAAACGGGGATCTTGACAATAGAACTAACATTTTCACTGTTCCCACAGTAAACAAGCATATGGATTTCGACAAAGCGGACAAGATACTCCCATGCAGTCGGTTTGCTGATTGCGGGAAAAGTATTGAAAGTCTATTGAAGCTGGTAGATAATCCATTGTGTAAACACAAACCTTGAATACAATCGGGTATCATTGACCGGCATATTGTGACGTTTCTCGGGTTCACTCAATGATTTTCAGCGACTCACAAGGTACCTCAGGGCATGAGCTATGATGCCAAATCTTGATAAAACGGATTGTTTAGAGGTCGTACTGGTGTAAAGGCTCCACTTTGCTCAATTAACCTTTACACCATTTCGCTTAGTTTGATCAATAAAAGTACACTCCATCAATTTTATTTACGCTATAACCGCCTGCATTACGTACCATGCGTACAACCTTGACCCACTTGACAGTGGGAATGACCGTATGTGACCCCAGTGTTTTCACATACGTACAATAAATACACATGCAACTCGATGTGGCTGACACACGCGTTCATATGGAATGACAGAACTCACCAGGTTCACGGACGACTGAGGTACCTCACTGTGCCAGCACACCGCTTTAGCCAAGGTAATTTCTGCAAAAATACAGACTTGTGTTCTCTCTGCGTCACCATACTGGCATCGCAGTTTCACTGATAGAAATTTTGATCACGCTATGTTGAGGACGCATCTGTACCAACCTTTACTCACCACTCAAGCTATTCTGATATATAGCCTAGGTGGTCGGTTTTACGCTATTCGACTAAAGCTTCTGATAAACGCGGCTCACACTAGTGGTCACAGGGAGGCTGAAAACAAGAAACCCAAGGTGGTCGCGGCTCGTACTTCAAAGAACTAGTCGAACACCACCAGCGTTAGGGATTTGTGCCCAGGGCGAGATGGCCCAAGTAGTTAGAGCTCAAATTTACTGACCGGAAGGTCCGTGGCTCGAACCCGACCCCCGCCTCTCGACTTCCCCAGTCTAGGCTTGGGTAACCTGGCAGTATCCCAGTCCTCGTGCAACCTTCGGGTGGCATGGCAGTTAGGCACCGAAAGGGTGCTACAGCTGAGCAATACTTTTTAAAACGACAATACAAGCATCTATGGGTTCGGTTGACAGTACGATTTCACCCCTAGGCTTGGGTGTTGGTTTATACTAGGCACGTGCGAGGATTACTTGGTCTCGGAGATCTAACGTCAGAAGCACACTGAGGTTCGAATTCTTTTCCACGTTCGTAATGTGGTTGACTTGGCATGTGACTCAACGAAAGTGTGGATCAACAGAAATGATCCGGTGTCAATGGAGAAGAACCCAACCTCAGGAGATACGCCAAATTAATCAACTTAAACATGAAATGCTAGTCATCAGTGAGAGAAATCCAAACAAACAGAAATTCAAAATAAAAATGAAACTATAATGGGGAAACAATAAACCATCTCTTGCCCCTTTTGAAGTAGTTAGGAAAACTTAGTGAGATAATCCTGCAGAAAACGGATGACATTAGCCCAACTAACCCGTTCAATGATGATCTGTTTCAAATCCTTTGACGCCTTTTCAATGCAGTCCATACGTTCCGCGATCTCATTGAATTCCGCTTTCAGTGCAGTCAGGCTCTCTTCAGCCGTGTTTAATCGGGTCACATAGGATGAGAGGTTATGCTGTAGGGAATCTTTGAAACGGCAATCGAACGAGTTCTTGAATAGTTGCATCAAGTCTGGACGAAATGGCCACCCCACATTAGACGTTTTATCTGACGCTTTGTCGACGAAGCCGTTGGTAGTAACATGAGGCTGATTGGTATTATCGAAGCCTAGACGAGCCCGTTTAACGTTGGGTTCAGACGTAGAGTTTGTGCAGTCGGTAGTATGGGGAACTTCTTGAGCATCTTTGGTCGGGCCGTTTACCTTGGTAGGACTGACATCATCTTCACGGTTCTGTTCACCTCCAACCATCGGACAAGATCATTGAACGGGAACCTAGAAAGGATAAGGTCAGCTTGATTAACCTCCCAACAAAGCGGACACCGTACGCACGAATATCACTGAAAGTTACTATGGCTGAGAGTGACTCATCAGTGAATCCAAAGTGGTGGCCTTATTTAGCTTTTCAAAATGTATTCTGACTTGGTATGCAGCATACGTAAATTATTTAATCGAAAATGAATACGCAAAGTACTTAGGTCATTGAAGGTTTAGAAAAAGCCAGTGCAGGCAGGTTGACCTGATGGGAAAGCCACAATACTATCCCTTAAAAGTGAAGAACTCTCGAAACTGAACGAAACCATCTACCCCGTGGAAGCATGCTCTCTTCAGAGTATATGCCTTTATCCCCCTGTAGCCTGGCATTCCTTCCCAAAGTGGACGCAACTTACTCTACTGCATTCACTGATGCTCTTTCTAAGGACAAGGTTAACGCCCAGGGTGGCATCCACGTGACCCTCCTTGGGCTTGACTGAGTGTTGGAGAATACGTGTTGCAGGCTAACCCTAAGTCCCTCTTCCTGCTCCATTTCTTTCTTCTTCGTAGTCAAACAAACGGCAGTGGAGCACCAGTGCTGCTGTCAATGACGATGATGGTGGTGCCGAATGTGTTTTGAGGTAATACTTGGTGAGTGGCAAAACATCCCCGATGTTGGAATGTAGAAGAGGGTAGACATGTTCGGGGCTTACAATACAGTACCACGGAGTTCTATAGGCGCTGACTGCTTGTCATGAGAAACTCGGGGTAATTATTATGAACGAAGATATTGCGCGGGGCTTTCATGTACTCCTGAACACATCCAGGGTCGTTGACCGCCCTACCCAATCGAACAATGGGCTGATGGGACTACGACTGTTTCCATCGACGTATTGCCAACAAAACGATTAACGCCTTCGCGTTAGTATGCGCCGAATCCACGTAGTTCATGCACCTAACAGCGTGCAAACGACTGAGTCCATATGATCATTGAAATCGTGCCTACACTCAAACATTAGGGCCAAAAGTTGGACAATCTAAAATCCGCAAAGTAAAGCTCCAGATAGTGACAGAAAGAGGGTAACATTGTGAATGACCGTACGGTAGATCTTGAAAAAAGTGAAAGTAGTGAACATGTGAGTAGATTAACTTGAAGGAGTATCTGCAACGGAACAGCATACAATCACCATTTACGCAGTGCCAACTGCCATGTTGCTCGAGGTTGACGTAATTACAGTAATTACGTTCAACACTGGATTATTTCCATAGACGACTATCTCATGGACGTTCCCTCATCCAAACGTTCTCAGATCTGTTGACCAAGCTTCTAGGGATGCTATCATTATTCTTAGGGTCATAATGGTCTAATTCGATAATTCCAGGATTTCCGCGTTCAGACACCCAGTCGTATGAAAATGGTCCAATGAATATCAGTAACAGAGTCAAACACATGCTGAACACATGTCAATGATACGTCGCATTCAGGGCAAATGCCTGTACTGATTTCGTGAAGTTCAAGACGTTTTAGTGGTTAAACTCATGTAACAACTAAAAGGCTGAAAAGTGATAGGAGACAGCTTGATCCGACACTACTAGGAGTGGTGAACTCAAGTGGGCTCGTCACACATCCGTATGTAATCACAGGAGAAAGTTAGGTGCGACAACTTTGAACGATAACAACAACCCAAATACTTGACGACCAACATGTCCGAAGACCGTTTTGTGGTCAAGAAAAATCTGCGGTAGTCGGGAGTTGTGGCGGCTCTCACGTATGTGTCAGATGATGAAAGTGGTTGATGCCTTGTCATTCAGTGTGAAACGCTGCTTGATACCTACAGGTTGGATCTCCCTGGTACTCGAATTATCTGCGCAAGCCGGCACCCGAGAGCACTTGGAGCACTATGGCTACAAGATTGATGTCACAGTGGTTTTCACAAGGTGTTTCTGTATCCCTTTTTGAAATAGAAACGAAGAACCCCGTTGCACCCACTCTAACCTGGTATCACACAGCTATGGTTAGGTTCTTAAGGGTTGTCACCAGTCTTATCCCCGAGAGTTATCACGAAGAAAGAAACGTTCAGCTGTAGCCCCCTTCAAAAGCCTAACTGCCATGCCACCCGAACGGATTATGGGGGCCAAGATATTGACATGTTGCCCAATCCTAGACAATGGCAGTGGAGATACGTCGCATTAGAACCACGCATCTTCCGGTCAGTAAGTTCACGCCTTAACCACCTCGAGCCTGAGAAGATGTAATTACTCAGACCGGTTGCCTTGTCAAAGGGGATGATCGAAAATTCGCGCTGCAGTCGTCTTCGTGAGAAATCAGTATCCACTAGTGTCTGTAAAATGCGCTTGCTGAATGGTTATTCGAAGAGTATTCCCCAATGAGTGGCTTTAGACATAAAATCTTCTGGAGGAAATGATTTTGGTGAAACGGAAACTATTAGCTACGGCAGACCTTCCTCTATACCAAGAGGCCACACAATTCTACGACAAGTTAGTCATCTAAGCATGGCATCTTCAGTAACGTCAAATCGGGACTAATGGAAAAATGAGTGGAACGGAAAGGTGACGCTGACGTAGATAGGTAAGCGATCCGTGCAGTGTCCTAGGGAACGAAATCAACTAGGCGAGTTCCTCATGGCCATTGACTTCTATCCAGTATTTCACGAGAAAGAAAGGACCATTCGGTTTAACAACGATCACGGGAAGATTCGTTCATCATAGAATATGGGGATTAAACGGATGGATGGGTTGAGTATGGATTGAGCGGCATCGAGGATGATTCCAACGCTTCACTTTATCACTTTACCTTGACTATCATTCCAGTGACGATAAACCGGCTTCTACGATGTCCCCAATAACATCATCTGAAGCATGACCGCTGGTAGCAAGACCTCCGCAAACATAAACCCAAGGTTTGTTTCAGCGGCGTCAAACCGTACTAGGCAGCGTTCATCCAAGTCGTCAGCTAACCGACACGGAGAAAAGAATAGTATGTGGGCGGCGGTGTTGGAGAATATATAACATGCCCAACCACGGTCTACCAAGGAAAGCATTGTTTCCCGTTCCAAGCCATGACGACGTGGAGTGAAAACAGTTCAAATTAAACTGAGTGCTCCGGCATATTTGCGTCTTCACGGCTGTGGCGCATGTGATCATGGTTGCACGTAGTTGGAAACCCTGCAGGAGAGGGCAAGCAACGAATATCAGTGGCGTACAAGCTGTCATTTCCTAGCTGGACTGCTAAGCTCAAGTTCGCCTGTCGTTGTGCGCTGGCTTTGTGTCGGGTCGATTTCGCTGATAGTGCCTTAATTCGGCGTAATGATCAGACTTACTTTCAATGCTGTCCAAAAGTGTGAGCTTATTATTCCTGATTGTCCACTAAGGAGAAACGGCTTCTTCGCACTATCCTTCCTCTTTACTTCCATTCTTTACTGAAGATTTCTTCCTTCATGGTTCTAGGGCAGTTTAGCGCCAGAATGTATTAGTGTCACATTGATACCGAAAATGATAACGTGCGACGAAAGACTGGTGCGTTACACGAAATCAAACGGCATGCGAGGAAGCGGATACCCTTGTCAGTCTCCACATGATAGAACAAAGGTTGACGACTCTCTCACAAATACGGACCCTTGTAGCGTCCTCAACACATTGACTAACTCCAAGGGGAGGCCCGATTTCACCACACTCCTCATGGCTTCTCAGTACGGAGTCGAAGCCGATGAAATAAATGATGGTTGGTTTTTGCTATTTGTATTGCTATTTCAAAACGCGAATAACTGATAGGTAAAAACTTGCTCTGGGCGAAATCCCGTCTGCTTTAGCCTGGTATGTGGACGTTTTTTTACTGGCAAAGCTATTCAAGATCTTCGCAGATGAAATCAAGAAGCTTATACCAATGAGTGCTATAAACAGATTAGTCGCCTCCTCTGGGAAAGGACGGAAGATCAGAGGTGTTCCAATAAAATAGAAACACTTTAACGTTTCAGGACGAACAGGGCCTGGAGTGATGCGGAAAGAGTTAGTCTGACCTGGGGTTTTCAAACTGCCGTCTTTCAACAGATCAACTGCTTCGGTTTTCTTTTTTCTTTGGATAGACATTGCTTTGATCACACCTCAGTGAGGGACTCACGGGTGAGAAAGATGTGTTCAACTGATCGAAAAACACTAGTTAGCGTTCGGGAATGGTCTGGCCAGATGCAGTGTGCCAGAAGGATTTGGCGGATAATCGTTCACGGCAATCAAGCATCAGTATTGAACGCTGGTCTTATAATGCCAATGATGATGGTGATGATCACCGAAGGCGAGTCGAAGGCGGTGAAATGGCTTCGGACTATTACCACAATTTGACGAACTTATCAGTGGTTATCAGTTCAGTCCAGTAGTGACTCCAATTGTTCCTGAAGACCACAATGCATGACATAGGAGTGCGGGATAGTTCAGTACGCTTGACAACTTCGCCTCTTTAGAAGGGTATGATCTAAAACTTCTGTCGGTGTGGAGTTGTTTCCAGATGACTAGCAGTACCACCATGCGACACCAAGAGTACACGCCTCTTATGTATTGACATTGTCGAGCACTGGAGGACACTTCTTTATTGCGGGCGATGCTTATCCGGACAACTGTAAACGGCGATGTTGCATTCGAAGACTTGGAAGATTTATTAGACAAAGCGCAGGCATTGCTTGAAACAACGTAATCTGGCCCTTTTCTGTTCCATAGTTTTTCTTTAAAAGAACGGAAATGCAGATTGTATGAAACCACCTAGATCTCACCACGACGAAGTCCGTCTGGTGGGCTGTATGGCTATCGTTGAAATAACAAATACTCACACACTTCTTGAGATGCTGGAGACGCGAGGTATAATTGACTGATGCACAAGCGTGTCATTGCTTGGACAGCTAAAATCTAAACTGACACTGTCAAGGTAACACACGGTATTGTGCGGGCATTTCGGGCATCACCGGTAATTACCAATTCGCGTTTTTTTTGGTTCAGAGCTGTTTTAAGCTTGCCAAACATTGATCTTTTCTGTTCCGACCACAACCACGGATCGGGATAGACCAGCTCGAACGAGCCTATCACACCTTCAGCGGATTATTAGGTACAAGGGCCATAACTTACTAGTCAGAAATTCCTTGTGCACAAACATGAACGAGCTAGGGATAACCATAATTCCCAGATAGTTGAAATTGATTGGAAGCATGTTCAGAGGTTCCAAATTAAGACAAGTGGACCACGCCCACAACACCCTAGGTAATGAAGACCAAGTATGCCGATAACTAAGAAGACACTTCCATCATGTTTCAATATCTACCACAAACATCTTCTGATTTTACGCTCCCCGGACTAGCTTTATTAGAATCCTGGCACCTGTATAGCCAGCAAACGCTAGCCCGGCAACATGCAG
>NW_008751920.1:456452-474185 GCF_000715545.1 Opisthorchis viverrini | reverse complement strand
CATCTGTGTCTTGTCTCCGAAGACGAGAATGATGCCGTCTGCATATTCCAACAGTAGATACTCGAACATCGAGGTTTCGAAGACATGGTCATCATTGACTGCATGATATCAGTGTTCAACACCGATGTTTTACTGCTTTCCAGCGTTCGCGTCATCACCTCGCCAATCACAAAATAGAATAGGAATTGAGAGACTGAACATCGTCACCATATGCCAATTTTTGCACGGAAACTGTCGGGTCGTCCTTTACATATTTTAGTGCAGGCGTTGCATTTAATTTCGTAGACACGGACCCTGGTTCTGTTTGCCGCGAGGCTATCCTCTAATTGCATCAGTGCTGAGCGCAGTGCTTCACCTATGGAACGCTATTCTTATGTCAGGCATGTTCTGCATCATTCGAATGACTTCGGATGTTTCTGATTTATGTGGAATAACGGCACTCCCAATTCGTTACCTGTTGTGTTTCGCCACCAGCCCCAATACCCTTGATAAATGGTCCAGCCTAATTAGCTGGATATCACTACCCCGAAATTTTTAAGCTGTCTGATCAACTTCCTCTGCGTACAGGGTTCTCACTCTGCTGAACATTGGTGAGGGAATGATAACGAATACCGACATTGGATGGGTAGACGAGCAGTTAAAAATGGCTCAACACGAGTTAATGGGACAAACGAGGGCATGCTGTAAGCTGAAAAAGAACTGTCGTTTTGCGGCACCACCTTCCTCAGCAGCGGAAATGGTTCGACCATGCAGTACTTACTGACAAAGCAGTCCCAAACCCAAATAGACCTCACTGTCCGTAGGTACCGGTGGTGAGGTTGAGCCACTACCTGACGCTCCTTCTGTAGTACCTGTGTAGATTGCACAAAAGCGCTTGTCCGCTGTTTCATTTCGTAAGGGTTTTCAGGTTTACATGAAACGCACACCTCACGTGGCCATTGAGACAAAAATCAAACGGACTTATCAAAACCGACTCTTTTAAGACCCGCCTGTTTGTCTGATGTCAGAAGTTGACAGTCACAAGAGAGCAGTACTTGGTCGTGGCACCTGTAAAGTGCTGTTTTTCCTGCTCATTATCATTTTCGTTCTCCCTGTCAATATTGGTCACGTTATTGTACAAAGTTTGTTTTAATGCAATACAACGACAAGTCCCTGCTTTGGGAGCCCAACGGGATTTTGCGCCTTTTGCTGAGTAAATAGCGTTGAACAACATTGGCTGGCACTTATTCCCAACGTGAAGAAAATTTTTAGCTACAGATGGTGGACCTATCCATTCACGTTAGTGGATTAATATCGTGCCTACTGGAAGTTTGGAATACCAGGAAAGTAGAACCTTCTCTTCTTGGTGTGATAGTTCAAAGGAACACAAACTTGCAGAATTTTCTCTCATGAACTATGAGTCGAGATGTCCTTGTATTGTTTTCCTTGTGACTTGTATCCGACTTTAATAGTTTGCTCTGTTCGACAGACTCCCTAGGGTCGTTAACCACTACAGTACTTTACTTGAGATGCAAACCCGACAGTCCCTTTCAGCTATTGTATCTGTGATAGAACCGTTGCGTCACTGGAGTCATGCTGTACAGAAGCCCGGCCACCACGCCAAGGTGACAGCTTCAGATCAGGGTTGCTGGAGACCCCGTGAAGATTCACTTCAACCTCAACCACGTAATCCAACGGCGGAAGAAACTGAGTGTTCGCGTATATAAGGGAACCTGGTGGGTCCAGAAGGTCGAATTATTAGATGAAGCAAAAAGTGCTGGAAACATCCACAGGTTGCTTGTAGACCTCTTCACCCTGAAACATCAAGTACGGTAGCTGTAGAATACCTAGCACAGTCGAACGTTTGCACAGCGGGGTAGAATACCTCGAACAACCATTCAGCTTACCATCTGCTAATTCTCTAGCCTTCGAGCATGCAGCATATACAGTCTCGGGTGCGAGATGGCTCAGTGGTTAGAGGGCGAATTTACTGACCAGAAGGCCCGTCTTTGAACCCGACTTCTGCGTCTCGACTCCTCCCGTTTAGGCTTGGGCAACCTGGCAGTATCTCACCCCTCGTGAATCCTTCGAGTGATATCTCACCTAGTCACCGAAAGCATGTCACAGCTGAACGATCATTTATTTATCTTATAAACAGCCTCAGAAATGCCAGCACACATATCCCCACCATCTTACTGGGCCCGAGGACGTTCTACCAGTTCTGATCAAGATCAGTAACGAATTCTTCTTCTGTCTAACTTGTTTGGGTTTATCGGAAAGCAATCCTGCAAGAGTAATGGGGTGTGACTGGTGACTGCACATCATAAAAAAAAAGTCACCTCGAACTAACTCATTCAGTTGTAGCACCCTTTCGGGGCCTATCTGCCATGCCACCAGAAGGAAGTACGAGGGCTGGAATTCTACCAGGTTGCCCAAGCGTTGACACGAGAAGTCGACAGGCAGAAGTCGGGTTCGAACCACGGACCCTCCGGTCAGTAGATCCACGCTCTAACCACTTAGCTATCTTCCCTCATGTAGTAACAGATGGGCGTCATTTTGCCTCCTGTCGTAACAAGAGTTCTAGTATCAGTGATTTTTCGTCGTATGGCAGGATCAGGCAGAGGCTGCATCGATCACATCTTCATAAGGTCAAGCAGTCGCTAACTGGCACACATACAGGCGATAGTTAGCATTCCGTTGGCTGTCCGTCTAGGAGAGTCGAATTACTCAGTTGGTTTTGCTGGTGGGATCACTCCCAGTCCGCGGTCAGGGCAGTCCTCCTGTTCAGCTGCTTCTAATTTGCTGCGGCCGATTTGCGGCTTGTTGTGTTTTGACCTGGAGCCCCCAGGAGTGGGTCACAAAAATAAATTCGTGGTACTCTCAGACTTCCGGTCGTGCGACAGTATTCGTCGAGCTCTCCAAAACCTTCAGTATGCAAAAAAAGGCATTGCATAAGGATGTTCAGTCTCTCAACTCCTATTCCACTTCGTGATTGGCGAGGTGATGAGACAAACGCTGGAAGGACTTCGAAACCTCGATGTTCAAGTTGGAATATGCGCACGCATCATTCTCGTCTTCGGAGACAAGACACAGATGTTTTTGGATGAACTGACTAAAGTCTTTTGACGCGCACTTTGCTCAGTGGTTAAAGCGCGGATCTACTGACCGGAAGGTCCGTGGTTCGAACCCGACTTCCGCATCTCGACTTCTCCTGTGTAGGATTGGACAACCTGGCGGTATCTCAGCCCTTGTGATGCTTTCTGGTGGCATGGCAGCTAGGCACAGCCGAGCGATTATTTATATTGTCATGCTTCTGGACATGCAGTCACTTAACACGTCACTTGCACTCCAAGGAGAGGCACTCGATGTTGCGGAACATTTTACGTATCTTGGAAGTTGTACGGGTTCCGATTGTAGTTTAACAGATGAAGTTGGAGCACGAATTCTTAAGGCTCAGGTCATGTTCGCTAATTTGAGACGCCTATAGTGGCGGAGCGACATATCCCCGGATCTCAAACGATGTGTGCATCCGGTTACAGTACGGGCTGTTTTGTTGTATGGCTTTGAGACATGGTCTCTGTAACCAGTCAAACTCGGACGTCTTCAGGTCTTCGACAACTCTGGTCTATGGACTGCAGGTTGTGTAAACTGATGCCGGTAAATCCGCGACGACACAATTAGGAAACGAGTGTTCGGTTTTGCAACAGGGTCTTCAATCGAAGGATGTGTCCAGCACCAAACAGTAATTATCAGTGCAACTCACCTTTCAAGATGAGGTTCGCGTGATCTTCTGTGTATGGTTGGAGACACTGCAAGATATGGTTGCGACAGCGAAGTGGTTAGAGCGCGAATTCACTGACCTCTGCCTCTCAGCTTCCCCTGTCTAGGCTTGGGCGACCTGGCAGTATCCCAGCCTTCGTGCGGCATGGTAGCTAGGCACCAGAAGGGTGCTACAGCCGAAAATGTCATCAAGATATGATTGCTAATCGAAGTCTTTGGCGTTCAGTTCCTATCCAGATTGCCTGGACGAGTGTGTGGAGGTGTAAGCGCCTCGGAATGATTGTGGTAGGCTAGCACTAGGTCCTTCCGCATTCACTTTTACTCTTGTTTCCACAATATGACTTTCAAATAAATTGCGGTAGCACGGCAGCGAAGCATCAGTGGTGAACACTGACTTTTCGTTTTGGATGATGATTGTATGCTGATACTCAAGGTGCCCCCTCAAATAGAAGCTTTTGCGGAACCTAAACCGTAACATATCCCCACAAAGGTTTCTTGTGTATAACTCTTGTAGTCCTGCATGTTGCCGAGCTAGCGTTTGCTGGCTATACAGGTGCCAGGATTCTAATAAAGCTAGTCCGGGGAGCGTAAAATCAAAAATGTTTGAAAGCTAGTCCGGGGAGCGTAAAATCAGAAAATGTTTGTGGTAACTTTTGGAATATGATGTTGTTGTCTTTTTGGCTACTGGCGTGCTTGGCTTTGACTACCAGCAACACATCCTCCTTCGACAAATCCCTTGCAGTCTAAGGTGCACTGGAGGTTGTGAAGAAGCTTACCTTGGTTATTGTATTAGCTCTGATGGCAGTGTGTTCGATTAAGTTAGCGCCTGAGTCTCGAAGGCATGAATGACGTTGGCTAATTCGCACCGCTCACGTGGTCAAATGGAAGAGTACTAATTTTCAAAGGCCAAGGTTACTAGGCTACAGTAATGACTGTGTTGCCGTATGGTTGTGAGATATGGTCCCTACTGACAGATGACCTGTGACATCGGGTTTTCGAGCACCGATGCATCAGAAGCGTTGTCAGTATTGGATAACGTCGGCGAATTTTTAACAAGGCAGTTGAAAACCAGGTGTTTAGTCGTCGTATGTTGATCGAGGAAACTACCTATCGACACTAACTGTGCACGTCGACACACGGTCTGTCGAGACACGTACTGTTCCTCGTGCCCCTTTCAGAATGGCGCAAACTGCAAGGTGGACAAGATCTGCGAAACAGCTTACGAGGAGTTTAAGTATTGTTGGTGAGGTCCAGGTGCCCCGCCTGCGCATGACTGGAAACGTTTTAAGAAATGGCAGTTAATCGATGTCGGTGTTGTTCATCTGTGACCTAGATTGTTCGATTGGACACTTCGGACTGGCTCAGTAGTTAGAGCGTGACTCTACTGGCCGGAACGTCCGTGGTTCGAACCCCACCTGCATCTCTTCTCCCGCGTAGGGTTGGGCAACCTGACAGTATCCCAGCCCTCGTGCTTCCTTCGAGTGGCATAGTAGCTAGGCACCCAAAAGATGTTACATCTGAACGATTTTTTTTGCTGGTGAGCTCCCGTGAAACCCGAAGGAAGCAGTGCGAGGGATGAGATATTATCAGGTTGCGCAATTCTATACAGGAACAGTCAGGATCACAGTGATGGGTCCAAATGGGTCAGTAAATATGCGGCTTAACCACTAAGCTGTGTCGAACACATGGTTGCAGTAGGTTGGCACCAGGCCTATACCTTAGTTACCATTTCTTTGCTTTAGGGGTTTAGAGATAATTGAAGACTTCATGGTTGAACGGCAATGAAGCATCAGTGTTAACACTGTCTCTGACAGTCAAGGCGATGAGCTCAATTGCTTTGTGAAATGAAATAACAGTAACGGTAACGACCACGTGGATGAAGCGTGGTAACAACCAAAAAGAGGTATGCTGGCGGCGTTCACAGCTGTCTGATTTCTCTGGTAAGATCAACTGACTACTAGATATTTTTGTTGGCTGATTGCGAGAAATCGAAACCAACAGGCACGGAGTACGATGGCGTATGCGAAACTGTCAGACGCTAAATAATCAAGTGAGGGAAAATGGAGCCATCGTGGACAACGAACGACCAATAGACGGGGAAGGCTTTTATCAACACAAAAAAACGCGCCATATACCAAGTAATTCGATCGACTGGCCAAACGAACGCAAGTGTCAGTGAAGTCATCAATGAAAAAGACGGTCCAACAATCAATTCACAAAACGCCCATAGGAAGGGTAGGACGAACAATTCGAAGAGAAGTTTACATGACCTCCTGAAATACAGTCTTGGGAGAATGTGCATATGAGTGAGTGTAATGCAAGCCAGAACCTTTAATGTAGATAGCACAGTTCTTCCTCCGCCTCTTCGTTTGGTTGACTTTGAGATGGCTCAGTGGTTAAAGTGCCAGCTTTGCGATGTGGCCTGATTCCAACGCCACACTGAAAACAGCTCTTTTGGTAACCTGGTATGGGAAAAACACTATCCAGCTACATCAGCTTGCAGTACTGAATGTGTTCTTTGAGGGAAGCAGCCTGTGCTTCACCAAAATCCCACCTTCGGATTATCTCATTTAGGACTCACTGTTTCCATCCAATTCCAACTACACTTCGGAAGCATCAGTGGTCAAGTACCACAGCCATACAGCAATACGGCTCGCATTATAGTCCGATATGTGCATTCTTTGAGACCCTCTAAAGAGCTGTACGTGGAATCGTGGTCTATCGCAACGTATTGCCTAGACAACTCAGCTGAGTTCACTGCATCCATTGGTGTCAAACCAGGCTGTGGTCTTTCAAGCTTCTTCAGCTTTGTCATTGATAGGATCATGGAAGACACTCCCAGCCTCTAACGTCTATGGGGTCAAAAAGCCCCCAAGGCGTTCTCCATCTGAATGGTGTGGAGTGTTGCTTTGAGAGTGAATAGGATCAAACCCGAACCTCATGCTTGAAGACGGACGCACTGAAGTAGTAGATAAATTTGCCTACCTGGGTAGCTTTTTGAGTTCGGGCAACCGACCTGAAGATGCCACTTCCATCCGAATCCGGAAGGTTAGTGCGGCTTTTGTCATGGTGAAAACGGACCAGAAGCATTACAAGGATATATACCAAAACGGACTTAGGTATTTGATACTCTTCAAACATGTTCTTCCAAGTACACCGTGAAAAATAGGCTCAAAAGGCATTCGTCATTCTGTGTATGATTCGGCGCATCTCCTCCGTATTGCTAGCATGGACTTTCAGATGCTCTATGCGGTCGACGTCAGACAGCTTCTTGAATACGCCAACCATGTTGTCTACTCAGAACGCAAGAACGCGCAACCCTCATTGAGCCTGTCCGACGAGCTGATACGAAAATGGTTACCGGCCTTAAATCCGTGGGCTAAGAAACGCGTCACGCTGCGCTTGACCTCTTTCCACTGGGGTACGGTAGCCTCCGAGGATACCTATTACTTACATATGCCCAGTTTGAACAAGGTTTGACCAATGGGTTTTTAACGATTGACCCAATTAACCCACGGCGGGGACATGGTAAGATTCTCAGGCTCAGAACGAACACTGTTAGGCAACAATTTTTTTCATTGCGGGTAGTTGGTGCGTGGAAAAACCTTCCTCCGACAGTTATTCACGCTGCATGTAGCACTCATTTAGCACTTTTAAACGCATTCTTAGTTGAGTCCTCGCACTGGCAAGATTACTATCTCACGCTAAGAACATAAACAGCAATGCTACACTGTTTTCTCGCTTGAGCCTTTTAGCCGAACGGAAGCCACCGAACGACGAAACTAAACCCAATCTGGGAACTTTGGGTGAAAGCCTTGATCCTGTGTATCGATCTGTGAAATCCAGGTGAACCGGATTATTTGCAGCGCAGGGGTACCTCTGCGTGGAGTGCGCACAGCAGCTACGTAGTGCAAATTTTTATGTTGGTCAGAGACCTGGCTGCTGCGACCTGAGGACGTTGAATAGTGACCCCATGGACCACAACAACTGTCTGAATCCCAGTCGAAGTAGCTTAAATTGGCCGCATGCACACAGCTGGCTGGAACCTGCTTTAATACACTACGGTCGGCAATGGATAAACAGCCGGCTGGAATTTGGTGAAGCGCAGGACATACCTGGATGCGATTAACGGATCCCCTATCGACGTCCATTTAGATGAAAATAGACGAGAAAATAACTGTTCGACCAACGCTTTCTGTGCCTAGCGGCCATGACACACGAAGGGTACACGAGGGCTAAAATACCGCCCAAGCCGTGACAGGAGCAGTCAGTATGAACTTACAAGCTCATCCCTTAACCAGTGGGCTATCCCGGAGGAATATCAATTTGAACCACACAGAACGAATAGCCGTAGCTCCTGGAAACGATCGACAACCCGGAAGTTACGAGACGGTTTTGGTCCCATTGATGTTTGGACAAGATCCAAAATCAAACGTCCGGTTTTTACAGTCACTATGAAGGTAGGGAGTACGAAAGCTCGAGTTAGGCTTACTTTTTACTCCCACGCCTTTTCGAGCTTTTTTTTCAATCATCCCCGCTGAGGCACCTGGCTCCTGAACCTTCGATTGTCCTGTGATAATGCAACTTGATTATCGTCTTGTGTAGAAGCGGGCATACGAATAACACTGTGCGGTATATAGATATCCGTCTATCGAAGCGCTGCGTGGTCAGACGCTAGCGTTTTCCTGCATCGCCCGCAAGTTTGCTCCCCTGTGGCGTGCTCCTGGTTATCCTAAAGACTCGTTTTTACGGTAGTCATCCGCTCCGCATGTTGGAATGGTCTCCGACAGCACAACCACCCGGGTGGTGATGCTGACGGAGGACGATCTGGGGCGCACGGCCCTTCGGCGCAGGTCAGCGAGTTGTTTTACCAGCCTGAGCTAGAGGTCAGTAATCTCGGCGTGTTCAACGTCTGCTATGCGACACGAAAAGCAAGCTAGATGGTGAGATGAGAGTGGTATTTGCGCATTTTCCCGATTCACCACTTTGTCACCATTCGGTCTGTATCTGTCTGCCTATTTCCTCACCGACATCGAAAACAACCGGGCTCGCCCAGTCACTCTGGAGGGGCTATGTAGTAGCTACCAGCAGGCTAGCCCGCTTGAACTGCGCGCTTTCCTTCCGAACATCGGTTTTCCCCCCTCAACACAGATTTACATAGTGATGGGTTATTGTATCAATAACAACAGCCGAGGCATCTGGCGTTTCCACTTTTCCTGTTGAACAGCTGCCCAAGGTTTTGTTTAAACTGATTGGATGTCTCATCCGCTTGACACTTCCGGTGTGTTCCTGCTGCGAGTTTGTCCATCCCATATTTCAACCTGGGTGTAGTTGTTCATAACCCCTGTGAGACTACAGATGTCCTAGATACCTGTTTACGTGACAACCTATTTTGCGTATTACTGCCGTCTCAGCAAATACAGTTGTACATCCCTATCGTTGAAATGCCCTTATATTTTACTACGTCTGATGCGAGGCTTACAGCAGGGGCGCAAGCCGTCGCACCTGGTTTGTTCTTCGTCCGAATATGCTCTCACTGCAATTGTTCCACCTTATTTTGAAGCATCCTGAACCTCGGTGGGCGTTAGAATTCCAATTTCAGTGCGATTAGCCAGTGGACCTGTGAAAAACATGGAGAATACCCCATGTGGTAATGATCACCCGGGGCAAGCACCGTGAAAGGTGTGTACTGTTTCAAGTTTGCTTAGGGTCCATAAAAAAAACGATGATTCAGCTTATATCGTAGATCCATTTGGCTGTGAACTTCCCTAGCTAGATAAGGTGGGTTCCACAAATTACGCTCGATGCGGAGACATGAATACGATGGCGAACTAAGAAACGTATCATTCATGAATTTTCTCATTTTCAAGGTCATTATCGGAAAGACCGAACTCAGCATCTTCAAGTCTGTCAGTGTCTCTGGGCAATTTGGGAACGTTCATAGATCAGATGATTCACAAATGTTATCCGAAAAGCAACCCGGACTCGTAAAATTTGAGAAATATACCACCTAGGTATTTGTCAGAAGTCCAGTTTTCCAAAACTACCACAAGCAATACGAATGGCAATTTCACGAGTAGCGATTGGGCATTACCGGGCGAACTGAAATGATCCACGATACAGACTGTCGCGGCCACATTTTCTTAAGTAACTTAAAGAGGCTTTGCAATCGGATTCCTTGTACGGTGTTTGTAGCGCCGAATTTTCCAGTGGCGCCAGACAAGTAGTGGTGGTCAGCGCGCGAATACCAGTACAAAATCGCGGCTTGACGACTGGCTCACACCCAAAAGTCATAAGAACCGGATTTCGAAGTTAAGTGAATGCGGACGGAGATGGATATCTATGGACCAGAAACGAAAGGGAAAACTGTGCCTGCCACTCACCGCAGTTTCCTACGTTTAGTGGCGCGAACTAAGTGTACAAAAACAAAAATAAATAGAGCACCGAAAAGTGCGTTGGAAATAACACAAGGCCTATTCGTTCAGGTGCGCGAAGATGATGCGTATTATGAGCGAAAAAATCATAGGCAGCTATAGGCGCGGTATTCAAATCAAACTGAAGGTCGGTCGAATGGATTCTCAGTATTCGCACAATGGGGTTGAATTTTAGAAAGCCAGAACGTCTCCCTGATGAACTAAAACAGATGAGCGATTGAGTTCAGAATAACCACTCCGAACTTCTGCGTCTTATCTAGGTATCTCGTGGTTCAAGTGATGCCAGGAAAGTATTCCGCCTGGATTTCCGCGTCCTAGTTATGATTCCTACAGTGGACAATGAAGTTTGGTCAGTACCGAAAGTACGAATGTAGATTTGTGTGATTCTTAGTTCACCTATAAAGACAACAAGACGTAACACTTTGTCGTGCAAATTCTCTCCCGCTCAAATGTTTTCAGTTAGAAAGATTGTGCGGCGAATGAGTCCCACGGAATGCAGACGAGTACCAATGACTTAATAGAAGGAAAAAGGATGGGTGGGGCACTTAGATATGGAGCAGACGAGTAAGGTGAGGACGTTATGTGTTCAGCCGCGGATATCTACGTGAAAATCAGGACTAACCTTTCCTAGGTGAAGATCAGGAACTCCAAGCCGCGGTGCAAAATGGCACTCGCATGTGACGAAGAGGAACATTACTGCCGAAAGCGGCAAGTATGGGTAAAGTCAAGACCTCGAATCCCGTCTTTGGGTTATTTGCAGGACGTGTACGCTCTGTCGTTTTGCCGCTGCATGATAAATTGCCTGACAAGGCCTGTGCGACCGCAGTGGTATTGGTAATTCTAGTCTGTATATTAGAACATCATTCTGCGATGTACAGTAGTATGGCCCCCGAAAGGGTCTAGGCTGTGTCTCAACCATGTGAAATTTGCTGAACTGGATATATTGTAACAGAGGGTGAAGATACGTAAATCGTGTAAGGGTTTCTGTTCAAGTGGAGTATCGTGTTCCCAGTAAATGTACAGTTGCTCATCCAGGGACATTCTGTGGTGGCCCAGGTTGCATGGAAATACAGCCCTCTTTGAACCAACAGATAGGACATACTGTCCAAAGTGTTCGCAGGATTGAAGCGATAAGTTTTGATGGTATGAGGTTATTATCAAAGTGGTGGCTGAAGCGACAACCAACAGAGGTGGAAAGGCTGACAGATTCAGGAGAACGTGTGGATTAGTGAACTCCCAGATTGTGCCTTTTCTGCGTTGAAACGATCGAGCGTCTTTGGATGAGAGTTAGTCAAGTCGGTGGCTATATGGTGTCTGGAAGTGGCCGGTGAGTATCCACAGGATCGATCACCAGCCTTCTCACTTCAATATTTGGGTTAAACCATTCCACTGAACCTTCCCACTATTGCTGTCTGGATCACCAACAGGAGCCTCACATGTTGCATTGGGATAGTTATCCTTGGCCAGTAGGAGAAAGGTCCACCATCGCTTCAAAACGCGTACTTGTATTCGGAGAATAGGACGGTGCGGTAACGCTAGGATACTCGCTGCCTGCATTCGTACATTGTCTCTGGCTGTTTCTGATGCAACATAACTTACTGCTTGCGGTAACGTTCAATTTCGGCTGGTTCAAGTAGAGCTTAATTCCGCCTCTCTCGCTCCAGTGCCACGTGCCTAACTTTAGTTCCCCTCACTCACCATGACCTCCTTGATTTTGCACAGCAGTAATTCCCCTTTCGACGGCCTGAGTGACATTTCATAGGTTAAACTGACCTCCCAAATAGGTAGTGAGGTCTCGCGACGGCTGATTTATAAGTGCACATGATGCCTCTCATAATCTCTATTCATTGGTTTTTGTCGTGAGCTGCACATGTCCTAGGCACAGCAGTTTCCCCTAGGGGATGACAGTGATGTCAAAATCGGCCTCCGCAGAGTGGAGTGGACGGTATGACTATGCTGTTGATGCCATTGTTGATGAATATTTTGTGTGTCCAACGACACCCTGGAGTTCTGAAAGACTGCATAAATGCATGCGGTTCCGTGTGTTACAGGTAGTTGATTTTGGTGCAATCGTTCGTACGCAGTGTGTATGACTGCCCGGAAGCTGCTGTTGGTCCTTAATGACAGTTATGTTGCGAACATAAAGAACAACCAACCCCTCAAAGGGCGCTGGCTTCGGCGGAGCAGCTTGTAAGTTTGCGTCTGTGTGTTTTGCCTGACGTTTGGTGCGAGCGCACCGTTAATATATTCTACTAACAGTGATGGCCTCACCATCAGCCTTTGCACGCTTAAAATGACAACGCATGATTAGATTTGTCACACTGACCACTCAATTGGGGCTGATCTTAGAGCGCAAACAGTGTTGACGAATCTATGTCCGAATGTTACAACTGGCCTCCGGCACAGTAAGGATTTCATTTACCCATGGCGGGCAAATCCATTAAGGTGTGGCGGACTCCGTCTGTGTGTTTTGCCTGACGTTTGGTGCGAGCGCACCGTTAATATATTCTACTAACAGTGATGGCCTCACCATCAGCCTTTGCACGCTTAAAATGACAACGCATGATTAGATTTGTCACACTGACCACTCAATTGGGGCTGATCTTAGAGCGCAAACAGTGTTGACGAATCTATGTCCGAATGTTACAACTGGCCTCCGGCACAGTTATGATTTCATTTTCCCCATGGCGGGCAAATCCATTAAGATGTGGCGGACTCGTGTACGGCAGTGAAGCATCGGTGTTAAACACTGCTGTCATGCTGTCGATTTAGCAGATATGCAGCAATCCTAGGCTTGCTGGTTGCAAATTTTTGAAACAGCAGTGAAAAGTAGTTCTGTCGGAGCTTCACGAAAATGGTGCCTACATAAGACCGAGGTGGTACGGATTAAGAACGAAGAAGAGCAGCGTGACTCCTTCACCTTCTGTCCTGGGTAGTTCTCACTGCGAAGAGATACGTGGTCGACGGTGCGCTGCTGACGTATATTGCACTGTCCAACCTAGTATTGGCAATGAGACCAGAGATGAAGTAAAAGTCGGCAGTGGAAGCCTAGCTGCAATTTCAACAAACATCTACACACATCTGCCGCTTTTTTTGTGTGGCGCAAAATACACGTTTGCATCAAGTGTCCGGTACACCGTTGCACGGGAGATGTTCCTTGCAGCTGGTTTTCCCCGCTAATACCATATATTTGTTAGTCCGCTTTGTATGTCTTACGTTCTTTGGCTATTCACGGAGAGCCCTGATTCTTTGCTACAGCGTCTTTTGCAGCTGACAATTCTGGGGGTCTGTCGGCTTTTGGTTCATCCACTTTCGGGCTCGCTGTGCAAATACTTGTTTGGTTTGGTCTGTGGAGGTTCCGTATTTCTACACTGCATATCAAAGTCAAGAGAAATATGCATTTTCTGCATAATTTCTCAATTCCATCAACTATCTTGTGTTATTTCTGGTAAAAACGAGCATCCGCGCGCTGCTTAAACAGAATGGACACTTAATATTCACTCAATCTTAACGTGTAGAAATTTTGCCGTGCGAGGAGTCCTGTTTAGTCGGCTTTTGATGGTAATGAGGCATGAATAACAAACCTTGTTACACTTGGCATCCTCTGGGTGCAAAACATGGTTCGGTGATCCGTATGTTTGGTTGGTTCTCGCTAACTATTTTGGCTGCGGGGAAGGATCAGAAAGAATACTTCGCCTTTTGTTGGTTGGTCCTAGCTCTTTCTTGCGTCATGAATATAGAAGTGATGCCACACTCATCCACAGCCGAATCTGTAATTAACCAAATGGTCGTGTTAAAATGTTTCGGATGTAATCTTCAATTATCTCCCAGACACTTGTTTGTGTCACCTTACCAATGACACCATACCAAACATCCTGATGGACATTGTAACCGTTTTCGCTACCAGGGGAATAGACATGAGCGCACTTGTGCCGCCGTATGCAGTTCCAAAGGACGCGTTTTATGATGGAGACTTTGGCCTAGATAACAGCTCTTACGATGATACTTATTCATTCTTCAAGCCGCAAACCCTATCTTCCACAAGCCCGCGCCTAAGGATTGCTCCCAAGAGATTGGAATCCCGGACCTCTGTGTTGGAAGTCTAGCACATAACATAAAACGGAGTTTTTCAAAGGCTCCAAATGCTGGTGACTGTCTACAAAATCGACATCCGTGATTTGGTCAAAGTGTCAAAAGTATGAGGTCACCATCCTCCCGAGGATGTGCTAGCTCTTGAGTGGCTATCCTTGACACATGATAATAGTGCCCAGTCGATGGGGTGGAAAACAATACGGTCGTACTGTTGTTTTTGTGTCTGTTGTTGCTTAGCGAAAATCTCGCATTTCACACTGAGTTCTTCGGTGTAGGCGTCCTCTGACTTGGGCGATTGCAAGCTCCTCGAAATACATGGCCGCGAGATTCATCGAGAACAAAAAGTGGCCTGCCATTGTCAAGCACTCCGTGATGGCCCCTATCCTGATATCAAAGATCATATGACCGTCACAAGTGAGGATAACTTCTCGATAATCAACATACCATCTGATGGTACCTCATGATAAAATAGACCATTTGCATATGCTTCTGAACGCTTTTGAAGACAGGTAACATGAAAATGGATTCAACAAATCCATGGCGTTTATCGCGTCCTCGACGCTGCTGATTTTAGGAGTTTCTGCAATTGAAATTATCGGTTGGAGGAAAAGGGTTACCACTCATAATAATAATTATTATTATAATTCCCAACTAGTGGGTAGCATACCGTCAGGCATGATCATAGTATTACAGCCAGAATATGAGCATGACTGATGCGGTTTGTGATCAATGGGAATTTCCTGGAAAAGGGATGGTGAGCTTTAACGAAGTAGACTTACCTGAGGTGCCGTTGTTAGGGATACAAAATTACGAAGGCTTCTTATCTTTTTTAATGAGCATATCATTTGACACAAGATCTGATCGTTGGAATTTAAAAGTGGTGGGCAAAAACAGTACGAGTGAGTGTATCATTAAAAGCTTCCCTCCTGAAGGGGACAAAATGTCTTCAAACTGCAGGAAGTGTGGAGCCAGGATAATGGATCTGGAAAGGCAGAAGAACTGTCATGACATGGCCGGCCAATTTGATAAGGCTCGAAACCGTCCCTAGGGCTTCATGGCTTTGGGCTTTGGGCGTATGGCCATGGGAGGCGTAAGTAGAGATGGTGAAGTGAGGTAATATGCAGTACGGACGAATGGTAATAGGAAACTCAGAATTACACTGTGCAGTGAAAATTGAGCGACTCACTAGTGTTGCTGCTGGGGCAGGCTCGAGTGTAAAAGTTACTTGGGAGAACGAGCTTACACAAAATGTACGAAAATTGACTGACTTGGTGAGGAGTACGAATAAAAGTTGCCGAGATCTTTACATCCAAGAGAAGGTTTGGCGGATTGCAATGAACGCCTCCCAGTGGTTGCTGGTGACAAACGAAGACTGATTGTGGTTGCCGGCAAGGAAACAAGTGGGCGAGAAGGCTCGGTCAAAGTAGGAAGTGAACAAATGAGGGTGCGCATTCAAACTGGGTATCAAGGTGCCGTACAATCTCTGCATCTGGGGCAGGCTCGTTCTAGACAGCCCCGTGACGGACGTCAAGATTGAGGTAGTTAGGCTGAGATGCGCAGTCCTGTGATCAGGGGATGTTGTGCGTTTACCAAGGGACTTCTCAGGGTGAGCAAAACCAGTGTATTGTCGCGCGCAGTATTTGTTGTTGTTTTTTCAGGTCGGGGATCCCTTCATTCGTAATGCGCAGATCAGGCGGAGTGGACAACGGTCAAACAGGTCATCCATGGCGCGTAGTAACACGGGCCGAAGCTTAGGTATAAGATGAAATGAGATGAGATCAGTGAGGTATGGAGAGCTAAAGGGGTCATCAGACAGGATACAGTCCTTTAGTAGGGAAAAAGGGTAAGTCTACCAAAGTTATGGTGGTGACACCAGCTGGTCAAACATGACAGGATAACGATGGATTTGCACTCAGTAGTGCAGTCATCAAAGTCAGGCTAAACAAGTCAGGCATCAAAGTCAGTCAAAAGTTGTCATGTGCTCCCAATTTGAATTATCCAATCTCCATCTCCACTTTTGCTCGTTGTGAATCCGGCCATCTACCCAACCACCCAAGGTCACTCATGGCTAGCAGTGGTTTTCAGTTTTAGTTCATGCCACCTGACTGTCTTTGATCTAGTCGAACCTCATGCCCATTGTTCCCAACAAGTTGGGAACCAACCTACTGTTGCTATATCGTCGTGTGTTCCCCACTGTTTGTGACATTGTCCTCTTTTTGTGCAATCCGCACCCACAAAATTCCCTCAGGCATGCTCCATTCTGACTGTAAAACGGTGATCATGCCAGACGGTATGCCACCCACAAGCTGGGAACAAACAGTATTATTATTATTATTGCCAATATAACTGTCACCCGAGACAGGACAGTTCACTGTATGTAGGCTGAGGTGGCGCGGTGAGGGTAACCGAACACGTAACGACTGGCGGGGGTGTAAATTCTGGGATGGCGGGCGAAATTATTTGGAAGGTTATTAGTGAATCGGACGATACTAGGATAGGATTCCGGGATGCCTTTAAAAAACGGGGGAAAATAACATCAACATTCAATATTTTTGAGCGTCCGTAAGGTTGAGTTCCTAGTTGGCGTACCATCTGAGAATCTCGTAGATATAGCCCACAACCGCAGTGCTTTGTCTACAGGGTGATACAGAATCCTCCCAGTTCGCCTGATTTACCGATGAATGTGACCCCAGATGCAAGTCCATGATGAACAGTGGGAAAATGAATGGATTAAAACGTTGCCCGCGCTTCCAATAAGGGGACCGTGACCACCTCCAAGTGGTATGGGTGTTTCAGTTGTCCCTCAAGCAGCACTGGTAAATTCCTACTCAATTAATAAATATAACGTGTTGACTAACTTGTCGCATATTCGGCGCCTAAGGTCAGGGAGATCGAGGTTGCTTTATTCCAGTGCCCGTAAGCAGACTTGCTGAAGCTGTATTCTTTATCCAACGACAAGTCTTGTGGAGGAAGCTGAACCAATTTCATATTGAAAATGTTTCATATTTTATGGAGCGTCCCCTAAGCAGATCACAAACCGGACCTAGTTATGGCAGTTTTTGTAGAGGTTAGCACCCACAAAAATCCCAGGCATTCGATAACTTCGTAGTTAAAGAACTGTGGCATCATCGTCATCACATTGACAGCATGACATCAGTGTCCAACACCGATGCTTCACTGCCGTACAACCATGACTTATTTGAAAGCCTTATTGTAAAGAAAAGGATAAAGGAGGACGGGGAAGGGACTTAGTGCTAGCTTAACACAATCATTCCGAGGTGCCTACACCTCCAAACATTCACTCAGGCAATCTGGACAGATACTGACAACAAGAACGCCACCGACATTGGTTGGCAGCCATATCTGGTAGTGTCTCCAACCAGGCACAGTGAGGATCACGCGGTCCCCATCCTGGAAGGCGAGTAGCACCGACAGCACCCAAGCGTTT
>NW_008751920.1:454264-456167 GCF_000715545.1 Opisthorchis viverrini | reverse complement strand
ACGTCTCAGTTCCGCTGCTCGAATAGGCCGAGTCTCACAGCCATACAACAAAACAGCCCGTGCTGCAGCCTGATACACTCGTCCGTTCAGATTCAGGGATAAACCAATCTGACGCCATAGGTGTCTCAAGTTAGCAAACGCGGCCCGAGCCTTGCAGATTCGTGCATTCACCTCATTTGTCACACTACAGTCAGAACTAATACATCATCCAAGATACGTAGAACGCTCCACAATGTCCAGTACCTCTCCCTGGATTGTAAGTGGGGTGTTCAGTAACTGCACGTCCACAAGCATGACCGTAAACTTTGTGGGTGCAAAGTGCACACCAAAGACGGGGTGACTTTAGTCAATTCATCCAAGAATACTTGCGCCTTCTCCGCCTCTTCGAAAATGAGAACGATGTCGTCTGTATGTTCCAGATCGACAAGGTTTTCTTCACAGGCTATTTGAACACCAGGGTTTTGGAGACCCTCCAGCGTTCTTTTCATTAGTTCATCGATCACAAAGTTAAAAAGTAATGGAGAGAGTGGGCATCCCTGACGGACACCGCCTTGTGTACGGAAACTTTTGGAGAGCTCTCCGTACACTCTCGCACGTCCGGAAGTCCGAGAATACAAAGAACGTATTATGTTTACAAACTACTGGAACATTCCTTGGTGGGCAAGCGTCTCAAGCGCCTCGGAAATCCAGGAATACTAGAATTGTGGGTCGCTTATACGTATGGCATTGTTTTAGTACGCGACGAAGTGTGAGGGTTTGGTCAACGCAACCCCTACCAGGCCGGAATCCCGCTTGCTGGTCTCGAGTCAGTGTCCCACTTAAGGTGACGAAGCACGATTGACGCCAACGGTCTCGTCACAACCGGGGTCAACCGGATCCCCCTGTGGTTACCACACTCATCACGCGCCCCTTTTTTGAAAATGTGCACTATCACCGATTCTCCCCAGTCGTCTGGGACAGACTCCGTTTCCCAAATGCAAGCAACCAGATCGGATAAGTGTTGATTGACGACTTCATCCCCGTCTTTGAACAGTGCGAGTGGAAGGTCATCCGGACCGTAAGCTCGATGGCGCTTGAGAGAACATATGCAGTCGTAAACCTCCGAGGCCGTAGGTAGTCCCACGTTCACCGTTCAAGGTTCTACTTCACCTGTGGCTCCTGGGTGAGTGTCGGCTGCTGGCCACGACAGTTGTTGTTCGATGTATTCGACCCAGCGGTCGAGGCGTTCTTCTTTGTTCGAGATGGTCGTTCCATTCTGATGCTTCATGGTTTCGCTTACAGGTGTTTTCCAGGGACCGGACGCACGGATCAACTGAAATAATCCTCGGGCATTACCGGCTTTCTGGGCCTCTTCCATTTTTTTGACTCTCTGTGTCCACCATAATCCACGGTCGGATCGCAAGCTCAGTTTCACTTGGCGTCTGATAGCTCTTCGCACCGGATTATGTTCGGGACCGGCTGGGATATTTCTTCGTTCGGTCTGATATCCAGTGCTTGAGTGCGCTTGGTTGGGTCGTGCCACAGGCAAAATTCCCAGCACTATGCAAAGAGGTGGCAATCTAGTCCCAGTATGAGTTCACGTCTGATGGTGGACCATTTGGGAGAGACACTAGGAGACTATTCTTGTAAGTTCGTCTGACATGCGTATCGGCCAGTCTCTCAGTTGCCATGCGATTTTTCCGCACCTTACGCGGCCCCGGGAAAGGTAGAGGAAATCGACTCCGGACGAGCGCGTGGTCAGAGTCCACAAATGTGTTCCAAAACGACCGGCAGTCAGTTATGGATCCGCGCCATCGGTAACTGATGGCGATGTGGTCTATTTGAGTTTGTGACCGGCCTGTTGTTGGAGGACACCAAGCGGTCAGACGACTTCGGCTATTTCGGAAGTTCGTACTGCATAAAA
>NW_008751920.1:436790-453400 GCF_000715545.1 Opisthorchis viverrini | reverse complement strand
AACAAGTCGCCACATGTTCCAACCCCCAACCTGGAGGGCCAGGAGACTGTGTTCGTCAGACCACTAACCATTGACCAACCTGGTGTGGGAGACTGTGAGTGTCGCGGGACACTCTCTAGGCTCACTCAATGGATAGCTGAGGTGCGCAAACCTTTACACCACGGTAAGGTCCGGTCTCTTCTTGACGGACTGTGGCATCATACAACCATAGTTTTTTACACCACGGTAAGGTCCGGTCTCTTCTTGACGGACTGTGGCATCATACATCTCACCATAGTTTGCGCCACATGTATTTCCGATGGGCCTATTTTCTCCACCCTTTCCGTATATCGCTCCAGACTTCAACCGTTTGATCATAGCAAGACGTGAAATATACCCTGAACTATTGGAAGAACAGATCTGCTTACTTTTCTATACGGCATTTCCACGCGGTTCAGTCGGCGATGATGAAAGAAGCTCGGTTACGATTTGAAAAAAGTCCATGTTCTTGTACTAAAGTTTATCGGCCAGTTATTCTGTTAATCTGTAAAACAGTTTACGAGTAATGATGTAAAAGGCGTGGTAATGATGCCCGTAGAGCACGGTGGAGCTTTTGGCACCGAGTTGTGGCAAATATTTGCTCGTCGAGTTATAATCTACCCAGCCTTATCCGAGAATTGTTGCTTTACTCGATAGATATTGTTAGGTATTAGCATCCTCGCTAAGCGCAGGAACGTGTCAGCAAATGATGGATGAAAATGGGCAAGAGGACAGTCTCAGGTGATCCTTAGCTTTTCGTAGATAAGTGCCAACCTGGTATACTTTGAGAGCTGAAAATTTATGTTGACGGTACGCGTTTATCCGATCCAAGGTGGCTAAGTGCGTTCCATGTAGATGCGAGTACCAACGCCACACAACAAGGGTGAGACGACCGAACAGGATGGAGGAGAAAAGTGGGTGTGTGGAACTTAATGCGGAAAAGCCCCATGCCGTCAGAAAAACTAGGGATTCAAGTAGTGTCTCAGTTTTTATGAACGCCAAAAGACACATCCGAACAGCAAATTTTGTAAGAAAAGCACTGCCACACATGCTAGGCAACCGGGGCAAACGGGGCAAACGAAATGTTAATCTCACGATGTTTTGGAATCACCTCGCCCCGCAGGTTAAATCGTCCTTCTCCAGATGTGCTAACGGCAGCCAGTGGCACCTCATTATTAAAGCTCATCTGCGGAGGTGGCCAAAATGATCTCGGGAATTTTCAAATTCCTGTCTTTGCGGGTTCAAATTCACTGGTTCTTCTAGCTTCACCATTCTTCCAGCGGACAAGATTCAGCTGGACCGGCGGTAGATGGCTCCCAAAAGTCTCGGAACTCCAGCTTGATCACTGCCTACCTTACGCCCACACATCCTAACCCTAGTTCACATTACACATTTTGGCGCCCTTGTTTGCTCTCATTCATCTTTCACGGGCTATCGCACTCGTGATCGCAAGGCTGCGGTAAGAATTAGGTATCCGCTGACCGTTTTCGTATACTTCAGGTTACTGCGGCCTATGACAAAGCTTGTACCCTGTCCATCTCTATAATTCACCTTCTTGGATGAGCGCCACTGAACCGTGTCGGTAGATACCCATGATGGCTTCTTAATAAGTTTTTGTGCTAGAGAACTCCCCGTAACATGCATTCCCCGTTGGATGTCTGTCGGTGAGTTACTCGTTTCGACCAACGTTCTACAAACACAGAAATCCTCAGCAAGGCCGCGACTCCTTCATTGTCTCTTATGCATGGAAATGACCCTTTACCAACTAAGCCGAGTTATCATTGTACCAGCAAGCACCACCAATCTAGGTTAGTCTCGTTTTCCCAATGTATATCGACGGATCCAACCAGCTCCAACCGGTGTCATGAGAGATATCTAAACACGGAGCTATCCACGAACAAAGAATAAACTCAACACGAAGCAACAACAGGAATAACAATAATGAAATCATTTCAAAGTCATAAAGAACACACAAACTTTGGCACAATCTGGTTGTCAGACACTGAATGTGGCAAACAACAGCACAGAGGAGGGAAGGCAAAATTAATGCGCCATACTAAGCACCTGATGGGTAGTTGTTAAAACAGATAATCCAGGGGAACACGGCCATCTCGGTGACAAAGCCGGCTGAGTTGAAATGAAAAGTTAAAAGATGCGTGTCTTTGGGAAGTTAATAATGATAATAATGTTTATTCCCAACCGGTAGGTGGCATACCATCTGGCATGATCACCGTTTTACAGTCAGAATGGAGCATGCCTGAGGGAATTTTGTGGGTGCGGATTGCACAAAAAGAGGACAATGTCACAAACAGTGGGGAACACACGATGATATAGCAACAGTAGGTTGTTTCCCAACTTGTTGGGAACAATGAACATGAGGTCCGACTAGTTCAAAGACAGCGAGCTGGCATGAACTAAAGCTGAAAACCATTGCTGGCCATGAGTGACATTGGGCGGTTGGGTAAATGGCCGAAGTCACAACCAGCAAAAGTGGAGATGAAGATATGATAATTCAAATTGGGATCACATGGCTGGCCTCGTCTCAAAAATGTGGTTTGATCCGAAACTAAGCAGATTCATTGGTTGCACTGTTGTGGGGAAGTCAGGTGCAGGGGATAGGTTGGATGGGGGCAAGTTGCTAATACATAGGGCGAACCGAACACCGTATACGGATTTGAACTCGTGGAGAAGGTAAGCCGAAGTAGCAGCAGAAAAACTAGGCTAGCCATACCTAAGCAAAAATTCATCTGGTACGGAAGAGCTCATCCCAGAGACGGGGCCGGGTGGAAAATTTGCTCGTAGTCGTGACTACAGGCTTGAATGGGATAGGGGTTGCGGTCGAGATCCTGGAGAAAATAGTTGCGGGAGTGACATCTCACTGGGTATGACAGTGCCATGCTATAATCGCACTGACATGCTTCGGTTTATGGACAGCCCCAAAACGGTCGTCAATGGGGCCGCGATCGGGGAAGGGACACGCAGTTCCGTGGCACCTGGTTCTGGGTGAGACGCAGATTGACACAGAGAGGCGGGCAGATGTAGGTTCACGGATAATTTATCTTTCGTTGGAGGACCGTGTGAGCGTAGACCGGACACCAGCAAGTTTGAATGAATAACAGTTCTACGGGGCGTTTGGGCAACTGCAGTCGAGGTTTGAATCTTGGGAAGAAGGGCGACGAGGAAGAAATAGAATGAAAGCAGTAGCGCGCGGCGAGTTGTGGGAGGCATAATATACAACGGCGTCAACATAAAGGACATCTAAAAGGGGATGACAGAGAGCTAAATGGATCCAAGAAGGTGAAAACGCTTGCTGATCTGGAAGCCAAGTACTAGTTAGGCCAGAGTTTGTGCCTAGTTTTAGAAAGGTGAAAACTTTGACGCCGAGGTAGCTAGCAGGAAGGCTAGTTGTTGGACCGGTTGAGAACGGGCGTTAGTTTTTGGCTTACCAAAGCATCATGACATAGGGTTCTTGTTGTGCAGAAAGAAGGGTTAATGTGAACAGTGACATTAGGCAAGTGAAAAGCAACAGCCTCCCAGATAATTGATAAGAATCGTAGCTTAACCGAGGTCTACTATGTCAGCCTAACAGAAAAGCAAGATTAAGGATCAACAGTCGCCATGTCGCTGCTGTCAACTCCAGAAAAAACGCCATTACGTGCTAGTTGTGACTACTTGTAACCAGCAAATGATAAGGTATTAGCATTCCGTGCATATGATCACCCCAGATGACAAGAGGGAAAAGCATGTGTGTATGCTTGGATGATGAAGTGGACTAGGGGTGGTGTAACCCCACTAAGACGAAGGTGGCAACTCCTTGCACGTCATTGTTGGCCGCGAGCCTCACACGGTACTGTAAAGCTACACCATGCATGAATGGCTTTTTTACTTTTTATTTTTTTTAGAACAAACGGAAGGACAGCTGTCGTTCGCTCGTATTTCTTGGTGCTGTAGGACATGTGACAACCTGAACAAGGCCAATCAAGCCACAGAAAAACGGCAATGGTGCTCTTTGTTGGTTTTCCCGAATTAAGGGCCAGGCTCAGGGCCACCGGCGGTGGGCGATACACCCGTGCTACTGGAGGGGTGGCGAGTATACGGATGCGCCATTGTGCACCACAACAGGGCGACACCCTGCAAGCCGTACCCGTCCACCACACGAGGTTTTCATCCCTCGTGCATGCTGCCAGATCCACAAGGTGGAAAACCATATAAGCAATCGTGAGTACGATTTCTACATTAATCAATAACTCCAGTTACCAGATATTTTATCCGGTCGAGGGAAAAGCCAGGCTATTAAAACAGCCCAGTTATTTCGAACAAGCAAGCAGCAAACGGCCACGAAAGGGATAGACTTGGAAAGTGAGGCGGAGAAAATCGCGGCAAGGATTAATGATGGCTTGACTCCAGAGGTATAGTTTTCCCTGCCCCTGGATAGACTCAATAACGTTATCGTTGTAAATAGGCAAGCGACGGAATATCGTTGGGAGAGGGCGTCAGTGCTAATGAGTTCTACCAGAGGCACATCATAAATCAATCCGTGAAGTTGTAGAAGCAAAGTAAAGTGCAGCGAACCACCAAGATAATTAAGTGTGAAGGAACGGTTCGCCGGATTATAGACACTCGTCCCATATTCTGCTTATAGTTCCATAACTTACAACAATCGTCCGGGAACTCCTAAACATTTTACGGTTGCACAGGAGCACACAACCCATCGTCACTTTTACCGAACCGTTATCAGTCCCGGCTGAAATCTGCCATTAATTCAGCACTTACCGTCCAAAATCCTCTTACTGCAAACTTACGCAATGTTAACCACAGATCCTTCACCGAATTGTATGGATGAATTAAAAAGCATTCTGATGGGAGTTTTTCAACGCTCTTCAGGCAAACCGCGCTAAGGCAACAGCCATTCAGTAATGGAGCACGTGATTGAGGCCTCCTCCCATACAAGAGCTGATTCAGCCACACGGCAAACTTGGACCATCCACAAAGCGTACACTCCTGAAGTCTTTGGCTTTTCAAATCAATAAATTCCAAATTTCCTGCACCATCCACCACTTCCAAGTCCATCCGCTTATTTTTCGTGCTAGCTCCCGTTACTCACCAACAAAGATTTGTTTGCAGAGTTCCAAGGATTTGCGGAGCTCCAAGCGCTCATGTTACCTGCTGAAATCACAACACACCACTCCGTCCCAGACTGTGTGGTACAGTTGGCCTCCATCAAATCGCCAGTGGTATCACTGCTGTGTCCAACTGAACTGTGGCTGGGCCGAGTGAACTGAAGTTTTTGAGCTTGTATTAAATGTTTAGCTGCTATATGTGCTCTTGGCCCAAGCTTGAAGTAACTATGAGCGGAGCAGCAAAACGCGAGTTGGCCTGGATACACAGTCGATTGCCATGTCTCCACTCAAGGCCGTCGCGGGTGCATGTGTTGTTTCTGCTGATTACATGTGCCTCTCATCAAGCCTCACCATCAACTGAAGATTATCGATAAACTTTGACACACCACATTCCTTGAAGAAAGAGGCGAAGCCGGTTATCTAAACCGAGCCATCAGAGGTCATTCATAAGATTCAAAATCCGACTAGCATAAGGGAATCTTTTAGAAGAAAAGCGTTCGGCGCTTTGCATTAGTGAAGTAGAATTTGCCTACAAAACCAATCGTAACATATCCACTAAGGCATAAATAGGACAGACGGTCAGGGAAATTCACATACAAATCAAAGAAAACAGGAGCAAATAAACAGGCCTCCAAGAAACGCAGAAGGATATCGAGCGTCACCGAGGAACTCGGCATATAAAAACCTTCAAAGCACGCGGGGCGCGAAATAGGGTAAAAATGTTGAAGGTTTGTGGTGGAGAATGCAGTCCGTAGCATAGGGGTTGGAGGACGAGGCGGTGGATATTGGCAAGTATTATGGTGTAGGTAGAATGTGAGGCGTAGAACCGTTAATGTGTAGAGAAATCCTCCAGGTCGGTCGAAATAACATGTATTGTTGCGCGATTGTGAGAATGATGTGTAAACGACACAAGCAGCTTAGATATTTTTCGCAGTTAATTCTACCCACCTAACCCCTGCCCAAATAAATTCTCTCAGCACTTACAAGCCCACACAGACAAACAAATCCACCAGACAGCCCCTCAGGTGAATTGTCATTTGAAGCACACTGGATCGGGGTATTGAGGAACCAAACTCGATCAAAATCATTCGAAGAAACTTAAACCCTTCAACCATAAGATTTGGGCTACCACGCTAACTGACATGACTCCCTTGCTTGCGTTCAACACTGATCTGGTGTAACAATCTAAGGTTTATCTTATTGGTACTCCGTCTGCCCTACAACATAGCCAGCTTGATGGTCCGCTCACTTGTCTTGATGAGGCTTAGTGTTAAAGCAGAGCTCTGCTAAGTTAGAAGCCACCAATTTTTAACAGACACTTCTAAAACAATGACCTCTAAATTGTGAACAGTTGGGTTTATGGCCAGGGCTGCGAACAGCTTAAGTAGAAATGATGAAGTGAAGAAATTCCCAGTACGGATAAATAAAAGCTTGAATCTCAGTCATGGTGCACAGTAGAAACGTAAGACTCACATGTATTGCTGCTGAAAGAGATGCTTGTGTCAAGGTTTACTGGAGAGTCAGTTGTTATTAGCAATCCGTGAAGACAGTAATCGAATTTGTGGGAAGAACAAACCGTAAATGCACACAGATCATTAAACTCGAGGAAAGGGTTGGTGAGAGAACAAACTTTTACCAGGTAGGACCGCTTTTAGAGAAACAGTTTGTTTACACTTGCATTTCGGGTTCCGAGAAGACGAGAGTGAACATTTCAAGGCAATGGGACAATAGTTGTGGATGGGGAGTATGTACGATAGCGCTGCGTCATTGCTGCACTCAGCCACCTCGGTTTCTAATCGGGGCAGTGCTCCTCAGCGATGGGCACAATGTAAGTGATAATATTTGCACATCTATATGTCCAAATGCGGAATCTCATGTATCTGCTGACTTGCCACAGGACGGTTTCTGCAAAGTCATTTTGGATTAACTGGGAATCACGGTTTTCAACCGCACAAAGACTAAGGTGCTATAATAAAGATTGTTAGTTCGAGTGATATTTGTACAAAAAGGATAATTTTGGAAACGTCTTCCTGACACACACTTGACGACCCATTCTGCTGCTATCTAGGATTCCCGCGGTTTTCAGGGCTCAAAATTGTGCAGCCGGGAACAACTTTGTAACGAAACACTTTCCATCAATCTCATTTCGGGAGAGTCTTACATGCGGAATTCATCGCGAATGCTGCCTTGTTTGTGCGCTAGGGTTATTTCTGTATTTATTTCCACAAAACTGTTCGCTATAAATTAACAAAATTGAAAGATTTTAATCCAAGGTACCTATACATCTCTGTAAGCGTCAAAATGGTGTCTCCTTCTGTAAGTTCATCCGAATAACCCAGACCCAGGCGAAAAAAGTTGGCTCAATTACCAGGGGCGCTCCGTGAATAAAAAGAGGAGATGTTTGTCGGCTGTTTCGCAGATGGCGCTACCGTAAGCGCAGTAGTGACAACATAGAATGTCCGTGTGTATTTGGTCCTTGTTTATCGGTTAGTTCTGCAAAGATGGGTATTTGTTATTTGGTGGCCAAATGTCCTCGTGCATTCACATTTCGACCACTCAGCGCCGCTCATTAATTCTAAAATGAAACGCGACGCTTCCGGCCCAGCTACAAATAATGGCCTCCAAGCGGGTATCATTCATAAACGCTGAAGCCTCTGCTTCCATTCTGCCAGAGTCCTGAACACACATATGGTGGAACTAACTCAAACATGTACATTAGCATGTACATGTACATGAAAAACAACCGCACTCCATTGGAGAGCGAGTATAGTATGTAGGATTTGTGGACCAGAAAAAACTCCTGCATAAAGGACTTTCTAGCTATGGTGTTGTCGCGCAAAGAAAAGAAGGTTTTATTTAATCTCCGCTCTCCTGAATTATGAGGTGAATCTACAAGTGAAGTAATCTCTCACTTCGCTGGAATTTACTATAATTTCCTTGCCCGCTACCCAGTAGATTTTGATCTACCGGTCACCAACGTTGGATGGTTGAACTTCTCGAGTAAAATCGTGCTAATAAGAATCCTTGCTCAAAAGAATGGAATAGCACCAGAGTGCCGAGAACACATTAGGGAGTTAGAACCGCATCGTCTGAAATAACCTGTCTATGGGTTAGTTGACGTCGAATTTTTCTCGTTGTAAATTCTTATCCGGTGAAATTGCGACGTCAATGGTCGGCCGACCAGGTTTCACATAACCTCGAAACCAGCTATTTGCCAGTACGCGTTCAAGAATTAGCCATTGCTATCTAAGGTCATTCTTCGATCATACTGATGTAACGCATTCATCTCATAATCCTGCATGAGACGGTTGGCGTCTGGGAAAGCTTTTATGGCTTGCTTGAGACTTAAAGCACTAGCGAGATTTTCTAACTGGTCGTCGTGAACGCAGAGCATACGGGATGGTCCGACAGCAACTCATTAATGGGTTGTAAGGTAAGAGGTAGGGAGTGGCCTCGACAAATGGGTTAAGGGCTCTTCTGAATTTGTCAGCTAAAGACCGCCGCGCTCTAGATGGTAGCGTTTTATATTCCTTAAAATCTCAGATACCAAACTCAACTCTGCTTAACCACTGGCTCAAGGGCATTTCATGGAGCAGATTTTTTATTCCTGCTTACAGACTTGATGCCAAGGAAGGACTGAAAAACGATCTTTGTACGTCATTGGGTAACCATGCGGCCCGCGTTAAAAATGGGCTAAACTTGCCAGCCTGATTTGTCAGATTCACTCGTGGAAGCTATAAAAACTCAGAATAAGGGTAAAAATAGTGTTTTACATATTCGAAGGCAGAAACAGGTTCGAGCTCGAATCACTCTTGCTTACGTTTTAATGCGCGATGGTAAGGCCCGAAATTACATGTACCTCTCAGGGAAAGACCTAAAGTATTGCCATACAAGAACTCAAACACACGTCTATACTTCAAGCTTCCTCGGCAATACTGGGATGTTCCAGCGTACAATGCGCACTACTGGCTCATCCCACCGGCGTGACACTAATACGACGTTTTATAGTTGGCCGAAGATGGAAGCGTATCACATGCCCGAGACAGTTAACCCACCTAAGCCTGCTGCTCTGGTCCTTGCCACAACCGACGACAGTACACCAGTAGAGGAGATTGGCAAACGACTAGTGTTTACTCATGTGGAAGAATATCATCATGAAAATCGTCCTTGCGTGACAAAGATGCTCGTATTAATGAACAGCTTAGCCCAAGCCGGGGACGAAGGACTCATGTCGAATGCCATATTTTCCGACCTCTCAAAAGCATTTGATCAGGTTCCACACGTCCCGATGCTCCACAACCTCGAGTCTTACGGGATTCAAGGAAAAATTCTATGCTGGATTAAAACACTCTCGTCAGACAGAACATTCGGAGTGGGAGAACGCTGGGCCTTTTGTTCTCCGGCGTCTGTCTCAATTGGAGTTACTTAAGCCTCGGCTTTGGGATCATCGGTGGTTCTGCTGTACGTCATAGACCTTCCAGACACACTTTCAAGCCCAAGTCTCCTTTTTGCGGACGAGTTGAGCTTCCGAATCCCAAATGCCGGTGCCCTTCAAATAGATGTAGACGCTGCAAAGCAGTGGTCGTTGGATGGCATCTTCTTCTGAGTGCCTTCATATATCGTTCGGAGGAGACTCAGCGAACGCTCTTGTAACAAATGGCGAGAAGAGACCAGAATACACCACGAGGACGGATACCGAAATGGACGGATTCTCTTTAAATCTGTCCTTCTCACTGCATTATGAGTAATCAGCCCAAAAGGCATTCGCCGTTCTACGGATGATTCGGTGCACCCTATCCCGCATTGCTCGTAAGGAATTCCAAATATACTACGAGGCCTACGTCAACCCACTTCTTGAATATGCCAACCAACTTGTCTACTCAGGACGTACGAGGAACCTTACCCTCCTTGAGCGTGTCCAGCGTGCTGCTACGGAAATGGCTGCCGCCAAAAAATCCGTGCACTACGAAGTGCGTCTCGTAGTGCATGACCTAATTCCCTCTCAGTATCGTCGCCGCCTCCGAGACCTCATTCCTAAGTATGCCCAGTTTGGACAAGCTTTGATAAGCTGGGTTTTCACCACTGACAGCAATTACACGGCAGGGATAGGGTTAGAAGCTTTTTAAGCTCAGAGCGAGCAGTTTCATCAAGCATCTTTTTCTCATTTTGAGTACTTAGCGCGTGCAACAACCTTTCTTCGACTGCTGTCCAGGCTTCCTTTAGAACCCAGATCTAGCGGTGGATACTACTGATAATGTAAACGACTAATATATTTTCTCATGAATCCGCTTCACGTCTACTGGTAAGTTAGATTTTTTTTACGGAATTTGTGGAATTGCTTTTAAGAATTTTCACACAGTTGGGTGTAAGTCAATGAATATCCAGGCAAGTTCGGGAAGAGGGCTTCAAAGGGAGGACCGAAATTCAGTTTATATAAAGAAGATGGAATGAGAGTTTTGCTTTCCTTCCTAATAGTCCTTAACCGTTCAGTTGGTGTTTTTCTAATTAATAACTACGCAGCGAAAGCTGTCTTCCTTTTACAGGTTGCGGCTGATTAAAAGTAGGCTGTGCCCTAAGAACGCAGGGAATTTCTTGCTTTCACTCAAGACTTGCTGTTTGCTGATCAACCCGAAATTTCGATAGATAATATATGGTATAGCCACAAAAGAATTCGACTTAAAATGCTGAACGAACGCAACAGGCTGTGGCGATTACTTGAGCAAGCTACAAAAATGAAATATAAGAATCTCCCAGAGTGATAACAGAAACTAGACTGTTTGCTCCTGTGCATGCTTTTCTTATTATTTGAGGAGGTTCTAGAGTTCTAGTAAGCTAATCTATGTCATAAAATAATCAAAGCCTCTTCTACTTTCTTGCGGTTTTCGGAAAATATTATACACCTGTGTAACGGTCGAACGGTATCTTCGAGTGACGCGTAATACCAGAACCTCCGGGTAGGCAAAACAAAGTCGGAGCTGGGTTTCTATACGGTACTATTAGGGTAAGAGAAATTCACAATTTGTACAAACCTCGACAGTAGATACGCGTCCAAAACAAACAGTCCGCTTGGACTTCAAAAGTGCAAAGCAAGGGAGCAAACAGGCTCCAACGTGCGACAGTCACACGTGCAAAGTCAGATACAAATGGCCGGATGACCTTAAGGCCAAATGGGTGAAGTGGTAAGGACAAACAAACATCAGCTCATATATACACACTAAACACAAAAGTGAGGCGGGGTTACAAATATGGACAGAATAAACGTTAGGAATTTCATTGTCAACACAACGGATGATACACCGCCCGCCAAATGCTCCACGTTGATTCAGTGATCGCCCCGGTTCTTGCCTTCCACCTTCGCTCAGCTCCATTCTAGGGTACCCCATCAGCCAGCGACACAAATGGTCCGAGTACACTCCTGCCACAAGTGCCGACTTCGATGGAGTACAAGCCTATTCGCGTCCCTCCAGTAAACACACCTTCCTAATATATCTCTTAAGAACGCTGCCCGCCGTTCTATCATGCAGGGTTCTTACTAAGCCATCTGGGCTCCCTCACAACTTATCTACTACCCCTGGAAACCATTTCTCACGAGCCAGGTCCCCACAAAAAACCAGAACCAAGTCCCCTAGTTTCAATTCTTCAGTTGCTTTGAGCCACGTGGTACGCATCTGCAACATTGGCGGATATTCCGTAATCCAACGACGCCAGAATACGCCAGCGAGATAACTGACCTGTTTCCAACCGGCATGATATCGCGAAGCCAAACCGTCGCGAGCGGGTACCGCAGGACAGCACTGCATTTGCAACAAACTTTTTGTAGTAAGCGGCTCCAAATCGTTACTGTCTGATGATAGAGGGCCGGTTATTGAGGATCCGTTCGGCCTGTGTAAGAAGCGTGTTCAGTTGTTCATCAGTCAAACATTGTTCCCTATTTAGACGTAAAATTTACGTCGTACCAACCTGATTATACGCTCCCACATACCACCACGATGGATAGCTGCTGGTGGATTAAAGTGCCACTACATATCTATAGTCAAAAGCCGGTCTGATGTTTTGCTCGGACTCCACAGCTTTATATCATCCCGAAATTCCCTCAGTGCGCCGACAAAGTTCGTACCATTATCGCTGTAGATATCGGTGGGGTCACCACGTCTACTAACGAAGCGCATCAAACACTGTAGGAATGAATCTGTCGACAGGTTGCCTGCCATTTCCAAATCCAGTGCTCTAGTCTTCAGACAACTAAAGATACAGCCGTAGCGTTCTTCCCCATGAACGGCCGCGTTTGGTCTTAAAAGATCCAGAGTAGTCCACTCCCACGCACACGAAGAAGGACTAACACCCTTCTAGTCTGTCTGCCGGTAATGGAGCCATCACTTGTGTACCGAGCTGTGCGGACTGGTGTCTGCATAAAGAACACGCACCAATCACTCGTTTAACAGCGCCGATCCCATTGGTAATCCAATATCGCTGTCGGATAGAGGCCAAGATCTGCGCTACTCCACGGTGCCCTTCCAACTCATTAAAGTGACGTATGATTAAGGCAGTAACAGGATGTCGGTTTGGAAGAAGAGCTGGATGCTTTACTGACTAACTGTAGTTCGAGTAACTAAGTCTGCCGCCCACGCACAAAACGCCATCAATCAAAACCGGTGACAATTTTTGTAACCTGCCTTTTTGAGTCCGATTGTGGGAACGCTTCGCATCCAGTACAGGAGCGTTAACCTGATGCAGCTCTCGTGCGAAGTGAGTGGATCGCACCATCTTTATCAAACAATTACGTGCTTGGCGTAGTTCGGATACCCTGTTACCACCGGAAGGTAAAGCCTCTTTCTTCGCTCTGTCCATCTTAATCAACAGATATTGCCTGTAACGCAGGAACCAGGCCACGACCTTCTGTAGCTTCGTCCAACAAGAGAACCGAGACATTAGTGGGCACATGACATCATTTCCCTCCAATCGGTTAACCTGTGCCACATGGCTCTTCAGTTCGACACCATCGGTCTGCGTCACTCGAGGCTGTGGAGGCCAGTTACTCCCTAGTTCGGGTAAAAATCTGGGTCCCGTTAATCATCTACGCAGTGGATCGAGGTTATATATCCCTCGAGAGGCAATGTCAGCTGGACTGCACTCCGATGACACGTATCTCCATTGAGTAGGTGACGACATATCACGAATGACTGTTAGGAGATTTGCAACAAAGTTACAAAATCTGGAAGATACGTTGTGGATGTAGTACAGGACAATCATAGAGTCCGTCCAAAACACAGTACGTTGGAAGTAGTCTTTTGTACTTGCTCCAATTAAATCTGCTACTCGGAGTGCCAAACAGGCAGCTGTTAACTCCAACCTTGGTACCGAAACGGACTTGAGAGGGGCCACCCGCACCTTCGAGAAGACGAGCGAACAGCCAGAAACTTCATTGTCCCCCATGAAGCGGGCATATGCCACCACACTATATGTGGTCTCCGATGCATCATAAAATGAATGAAGATCGGCGTGTGGAGTATCACTAACCTCTCCAGGCATTATGCACTTAGGAGTTCGCAGGTTATGGAGGCTACGAAGGTTAGGCAACCAATCATCCCAGCGATTGAGATCGGTGTCATTAAACGGCTCGTCCCAACCAAGTCCACTTTTGCACAGGGATTGCAGTAGACACCTGCCTGGTACTAACCACGGAGAAACAAAGCCCAGGGTATCATATAGTGAAGATATACATGAGAGAACACCTCTGCGTGTTGGCGGTTTCGTCGGTTAATTAAAAGCAATCACAAGTGTATCATATTCCGTATCCCACTGCACCGCTAGGGCACGCTCCATTGGCAATGGGTCCGTAGTTAGGTTTCTCACACCGGACGTGAGTTCCGTTGGATCAATGGCCGACAATACCCCACGATCGTGGGAAGACCAGTTCCTCATGCCGAAACCTCCCTTTGAGAGCAAAGCACCTATCTCGTTAACGAAGCACTTAGCTGTTACAGAGTCCGGAAATGACTTTAAGCAGTCATCAACATATAGAGTGTCGTCTATTGCGCTGTAGGTTGAGACGGCATAACCTGATCCGAATTCCTCAATGGTCTTTCGTAAGGCAAACGTTGCACAGAAAGTGGAGGAGGTGGCCCCAAACGGGTGAGATGTCCGTTGAAGCTCAGTAGGTTCTCCAAAGAACTCATAATTTCCCCACCACGGGAATTTCAGAGCACCTCTATCACATGGGTCAAACTTGACCTGTAGGAACATCTCTCCGACGTCGGCTGCCACAGCAACTTTCTCTAAACGAAAGCCCAGCATAACATTTACAGGCTTTGCGGTTAAATCAGGGCCCTGATACAGGTGGTCGTTTAGGGACACACCATGGCATTTGGCAGCACAGTCAAATACGATCCAGATCTTTTCTGGCTTTTTTGGGTTAACAACCGGATGGTGTGGGAGATACCACTGTTTTGAATTTAATAACAATGTGGAGACACATGCCACTCGTTTAATCTATCCTTTCTCCAGGTACGCGTGAAGCACCATATCGTGCTTTCCGTGTAAAACACGATCCTTGCGTAGTCTGGTTTTCAGATTATCTAGACGTTTTCTAGCCACCTGGAAGTTGTCGGGTAGGACAAGTGCGTCATCCTTTCCTGGGAGCGACAGCCGATAGTGCTCACTTACTCGCACTGCACCAGTCTCCGCTAGCAACAGTGCTCTTTGATCCTCTAAAGAGAGATTAGTGTTCGATGCTGAAGTGTCTGCGAATTCCGAGTTGTGCAGTCACTGGAAATGCTCCTGGATGCCCTGATTACACACGGTTATGCAATGACTGACGACCTTCTGCTTCTCTCCGCTTCTCATCGGACCAAGAGGTATCCAACCGAGTAAGGCTGTTCCCCCCAGACGCTCGTCGAAGACCCAGTGCGCCTCGGACACGTCACAACCAATAAGGATTCCTACATCCTCTTCAGTCAGTTCGTCGAAGGCCAATTCCTTAAGGTGCGGTCACTTGCGAGCCGCTTCTTTGATAGATGGGACAGCTCGCATAGGTAAGCTGTCAACAACGAATGCTTTGTCAATATTTATCGACTGGTTTTCATCCATTGGTAAACGCCTGATATCATTAGCTTCCGATGTGTATCCCATGGAACCACCCAAGTATCAATGACCATATACGTGGGTAGCAGCCTGACTCCATTTTTCACCAAAAGGTCTCGCTTTACTAGCGTTATGTCGGACCAAGCATCTAAGAATGCATACGTTGTCACCTTTCCTGCAGGACTGTCAAGCTTGACAGGAATAACTCCTGAGCGTGCCATAAGCCGACAACCCTCCGCCTCTGAGGATGTAGAAGTTCTGTTTCCGGGTTGTGATGCATATAACAAACTATAATGTCGTCCCCTACAACCCGGCTGGCCGCATCGAACCAGTGGCTTGCAATCCCTAGCCATGTGAGAGTCTTCTAAACAGGCAAAGCATCCATTATGCTCCCTTAAGCATTTCCATCTATCAGGATTTTTCATAGACAGAAAGCGCTGGCAGCTGAAAGTCGGGTGGGACTGTGAACATAATGCGCAAGCGCTTGGACGACTGTCTGCATCTGGCCTGATGTTGGATAGGAAACTGGTAAAAGCGTCCCGTCTAGGGGTTGGTTGCTAGGAGCTGGCATTACAGGAGGGCGTCTTACATCTCCCTCACGAGCCAGTTGCCTAAACCGACTCCTTGCAACCCTCGAGCGCGTGCCCAAAAACTCCGTCAATTCTGTTAACTTTGGGTCCCGGCCACTCACAGGTATCTTAATTCCCACCTCAGCCCATTTGTGCTGCAATGGCGAGGGGAGAGAACGCACAATTCTCCCTACAACCGCTAGTAAGTGCAAGTCTGAGACGTAACACACTCGCGTCAGCGCAATTTCACAACTGCGCATTTTTATACACAAGTCCGACAAAGACTTGGCTGCTCCAGTGGTCTGTGGTGCAAAACGAACTAGGCTTTCTAGTAGACAGCGAGCGATAATATGAGGCCGACCAAAGAGACTGCGCAGGATCTCTCGAGCCCTGGAGTATGCTACTTCCGGGGGAGCATCACACATTCTTCACTGGCCGCCATCGCCTCGCCTTGACAGCAGCGGATCAGATAAAGGAGCTTCTAACAGGCGTCCTGCAGCTTGAACTCAGTGTATAACACAAATAGGCGGGTGAACCTCCAGTAATGACACGGATTGCCATCAAAGTATGGTAGTTCAACCTTTAGTAGGTGTGTCGCAAAAAACGCTTAAAAATTTCTCCCGCCCAGTCTCCCTGAACTCAACTGCGTAAATTCAAACTTCCCGCCCAATCCTGCCTTCTATTCATTGACATTTTCTTATTATCGCATCACCCCATCTCTATCCCATGCATTAAAACATTGCGTTGCACAAACTATGAACATGTTCTTGGTTCCTCAAATGAACCGTATTATCACTTGTTTAAATTCACATTTTGGGCACTT
>NW_008751920.1:411590-433940 GCF_000715545.1 Opisthorchis viverrini | reverse complement strand
CAGCAAACTGTGGAGCTATTCGGAAATGACTATGCTCTTGTAGTCTCCGGGGCGATTCGTAATAATTTCTACGTAGACGAGTTTGTTGTCCGTCCCATCCATTGATGCCGCCGGAATGATTTCCACTCAGCTGACTGAAATGCTTCTCAAGGCAGGCTTCCATCTCAGAAAATGGGCAAATAACGCACCCGAGGCCATAAAGCACTTGCCCAGTGCCGAGCGTGCCGAGCCACCGGTAAAATTGTCGGGTTACAACCCGGTCATGCACCCAACCCTTGGTATACAATGGGATAGTTTACGAGACGCGGCATATTGTCATCTGTGTGTTCCTTTTTTGACCCACTTAATATCATGGCACCGCTTTGCTTATCACCTAAGCAATTGCTACAAAGGTTGTGTCGAACCTGCCTCGGATGGGACACTCCTATCGACCAGTCATGTGCAAAAGAATGGACGGATTGGGTTGACTTTGTTACCTCGCTCGGTGAAATCAGACAATCTAGGTGTATGTTCTCGGTGGACATTAGCTATCGAGGTGAAGCAGAGCTGCACCTGTTCAGCGATGCCTCAGAGATCGGATATGGGGATGGTGCTTACGTTCAGTTCTGTGCCGGGCTTAATCGACCTTGTTGTTGATTGCTTTTCGGTAAGTCGAGAGTGTCCCCTCACAAGACAGTATCGATCTCTCGGCTGGAGCCAACAGCGGTCGTGTTTGCGGTAAAGATATTCTGTATCATTACTAAGAGTCTGAAGGACATATCGTTCAAAAGTTATTTTTGGACGGATTCCCCGAATGTTTTGCACTACATTAACGATCGATCTTCCAGATTCACGACGTTTGTTGCAAATCGCTTCGCAATCATACATGAGTATTCCAGCACAGAGCAGTGGAGGCACTTTAAACATTCAGATAATCCCGCAGATGGGGCATCAGACGCTTATGCCTGCTTGGGGGTGCTGAATAGAATGTAAACCTCTTGGGAAACTTGGTGTAAGGCATGGAAAACGTCTGATGCCGAGAATTCCCGTGGAGATCAGCGTTCTCTCTCCCCCTAGACCATCCAAAGCCTAGAGCCCTACTTGAACGTATCCTCGTATCACTTTGCAACGCATCGCTTGGAGGAGTTTGGTGGCCGGTGTATCGCACAAAACGCTTAAAAATTTCTCCCGCCCAGTCTCCCTGAACTCAACTGCGTAAATTCAAACTTCCCGCCCAATCCTGCCTTCTATTCATTGACATTTTCTTATTATCGCATCACCCCATCTCTATCCCATGCATTAAAACATTGCGTTGCACAAACTATGAACATGTTCTTGGTTCCTCAAATGAACCGTATTATCACTTGTTTAAATTCACATTTTGGGCACTTTTCGAACTAGTTTCTCACGCTTGATACATGTCTCCGTGTTTGTCGTGGGTGTAACTGTCGGTCGATAACTGTCAAGGTTTGTTGTACATTAATTGATTTATTGATATTTTGTCATTGGGTGCAGCACATTTTCGTCGGGATCACTTTTGTTTTGAATTTGGATCCATTCTTCAGTGCTCGCTGATCGACTTATCGATTTTGTCGCTTACAGTAGGTCCATAGTTGCTGACACTGGAGTAACGGAAACGGTTGGTTTTGGTCCTGGGGATGGCCCTCTGATATCCTAAGCTTAAGTTAGTGGTCTTTGATCTGTCTGACGTTGTTTCACGTACGCCGTTATTCGTTCATTTGAGGCCGTTGGTTCCCAGACTTCATCTCGTGAGTCCTCTTCGGCCTCTAGCTCAAATTTGGCTGACTCAGTTTTGCTACGTGCCTCTAGGAGAGCCCGCTAGAGCTCGAACTCCCGCTTAACCCGATACTCCTGGAGCTGAGCAATCCTGAAAGCTTTCATAGCTGCACTACTTTTGCGACTGGAAGTACAAATTGACTTACAAGAACCAGGACGCGAAGCAAGCTGGATTGCAATTGTTTCCTCTGCAGCTTCAATCGTTTCTGTGTCCTTGGATCCGGTTTCCTTCACAATTGTTCCAAAAGTTGACATCTTTATTTCGAACAAGTCGACGTAAGATTGTCGAGCACTGTAACGGTCGAACGGTATCTTCGAGTGATGCGTAATACCAGAACTTCCGGGTAGGCAAAACAAAGACGGAGCTGTGTTTCTATACAAATGTTAAAACTTTATGTTAAAGTTTTCCTCCTTCGAACCACGGTTTCAGAGAAATTTTCGGCGTGCGTCTAGCCCACGGCGCGACAGTCACACGTGCAAAGTCAGATACAAATGGCCGGATGACCTCAAGGCCAAATGGGTGAAGTGGTAAGCACAAACAAACGTCAGTTCATATATACACACTTAACACAAAAGTGGCGGCGGGGGGTACAAATGGGGACAGAATAAACGTGGGGAATTTCATTGTCAACATAATGGATGATACAACCTGTGATAAACATAAATTTCCGTTAGAATTTTGACAGCAGAACCATAGTTTTTCCACCTTATGACGCAGATGTAAGCGAAAGGACGTGCTTCATTAACCAGCGGTTTGAATTTATTGGGTTGCTATTCCATTCACCGGGGTGGATGCATTTCTCCGAATGTTGCAGGCAATTAAAAATGCAAATCATCACCAGACCCATAAATTAGTGCAAAAATAGCGCGATTTACGTCTTCAACGAAGCTGGCAGGTTATGCTCCGATATGGACTGGCGAACGCGCACTGATTTATGAAAAACTCCAGCTCAGCCAGACGGTTTTGTTCAAAGCCGTGCCAATCCCGAAATCATGGATGATCAATTATAAAACACCATGACAGGTGGATTGGGCTAATAAGCAGGCGTTTTGGTCATTGATGGACCGAGAATAGGAGTGTTTTACTCCCGATTTTGATATCATCTGCCACGAACCTAGCAAGTTTCATTAGGCGTTTGCAGCTACTTGAATTCCATGGTTAAACAAGTGACTGGTGCTCTCATTGCATAATCACCTCTCGCCTTTGCTTCCTTCCTGGTCATGACAAAAGTAAAATTCGCACCGTAGACGTAAGGAGAATGCGAAAGACAGCATTAAAAACCGTCTCTACTGCTGTCATCCGCAAGTATACCTTGTTGGATATGTGCGCATGTTTATCGCAGGACAGATGACTCACTTACAACCGTCACCAAAAGCGGTGACAATTGTGGCATCGCCTCAAACGTTACATTTTTGACAACGCTTTGATTTTTCTTCTAACTGAAGTGAGCCTACCACATGCAATGGACTATCAAAAATTGGATAACTCCCGCGAATTGAGTGGCCTTTTCTTGCCAAAATTGCGCGAACCTATGCAAACCCTGGAAACATATAATGCGGCATTAAAAGAGGGGACACATCCACCAATCCCGTTATAACTTGGTTCTAAGACTGCGGATCTCATAAGCCATCTGTGCTGGAAATGGGCTAGGTCCGATCCGAAAAATTATTGACTGGCATTTTTTTATTGCAAAATCATCCTAAGTGCTTGAGAAAATCCTCTAAAAGTCAATCGAGACTAGCCTCTGTTGACAACGGTTTCAAATGACCTGAAAAGCATGGAGTTACACCAACACATTTGTCAGCCACGAATTTCACCGTCCCCTACATTTATACGGGCTTATACACATTCCAATTTCCCAGCAACACCTGCTGAAGCTTTTGACAAGTGCTTACTATACCATAAACAAGACTTCCGCAAACCTATTGTGCCCGCAGCACTGTTCATTCTTCCAGTACCCTTGAGAGATGCCACGGGGATCAGTGCGTTTGTGCTACATTCTATGCGCTATTATTCTAGCGGTACACACCTCCAACTGGATAATGCTTACAGACGACTTGAAAATATAGCGAGTATGTTTTACATCTGAAGATATTATGGGCCTCCACGGTTATGTGTATATCATTCACCATGTGGTATGTTTCGTCAAGATTGTACATTTTTCCGTCGACTTGGACAAAGCCGACAAACAATACACACTTCATGTAAAGCCACACGAAACGTGCAATAAGCGATTTCTTAGTTGCTCTGATTCATTGATGAGAAATCTATGAAGTTGGTCGACAACAATCTGTTGAAAAGCTTTGAGGACGATTGGGCGAGCAGTGCTGGTAGACATTGCAAAAAATGGTTCCAGACTGGAGGGTTAAGAGAATTGAAGAAACCCAAAATGAAGGAAAGGATATTGTGGACGTAAAATTACGACCGCAATTCTGAAGGGTCGTCTGACTGGCAGGGGCCAAATGCGTGGAAGAGTGGACAGTGTTGATGTGTGGGTGGGAAATTTTCTGCAACAACTCTGTCGGAACCTGGATTCCACCGAACTTCGCCAGGGAGTTGGGAAATATAGTCCAGATGATGTATCTCGCGTGGCGGGCAGCAATCAGGCCTGGGGTTGAAAGCATACGTAATTGGCTTATAATCGGTTTGAATGGAAAATATCCTACCTTCTAATAAGTGCCGGAAATGGCGAGTGGGTGTCGAACGGCGTGATCGATGGCTTGCTAGGCTGTTTAGAAAGCGGAAGCAAGGTAACGGATCTTTCTTTGGAGCCAAGTAAATTGGTCACTAGCTGAATGAGGGCTGAATCGCTGATAATAGCTGATGATACCAATGATGTGACGGAGTTGGTTTATTGCCACGGGTATGGAAAATGATTCTAAAGCCAAAATGCCATCGGACAATGGTGAAATACTAGTTGGCTCAATGTGGCGGCCAAGAAAACCTCAGCTAGTAACACAAAACAAGCATTTGTCAATGTTCAGACGTGTGTTGTAGGTAGGAAGACGTCAAAATACTGCCCTCCATGCTAATTGGGGGTGGGGTGCTAGTGAGTAAGACGTCATCTAGATAAGCAAAGACAAAAGCCAGACCGGGTAAGCCTTCGTCTATGGAACATTGAAAGGTTTGAGCTGCATTTCGAAGACCAAAATGCTTGCGCGTGAATTCAAAAAGTCCAAGTGGTTTTGTGACAGCTGTTTCAGGAATGACATCCGGGGCTTTAGGGATATAGTAGTATGCACGTACCGGGTCGAAGTTGGAGAAAGTATTTGTGTGGCACAGGTATTTGCAAAATCGTGGATATGTAGGATTGTATACTTGTCTGGGATAATGGCATTATTGAGAAAATTGCAATCACTACAAGGTCTCCAATCACCTTAGGACTTCTTGGGTACTATATGCCTGAGGTGATGACCAATGACTCGATTCACTGCGGGCGACACCGAGTTCGAGCACGCGTACGAACTCGTGTTTTGCGATCTGCAGCTTATTCAGATGAATTCGCTGGGAGTTTGTATGATAATTTGGACCTCCCGTCTGGATATGGCGGACGACGGGATGAGTGACCAGTTGGGTGTACTGACATGGATGAGTAGTGGTTGGAAAATACCTAAGTCCACATAGTGGGAATCAGGTAGGATATATCGGATACCTGTGAATGAATTTGGGGCAATAATTCCGTTGACTGAGAGGGAAACTGGCAATTCCAAGGGACGTTTGTGTCGCACATCGACAGACAAGTTGTAGTGGCTTGGATAGTGTGCGCCAAAGATGGGTGTATGCACGTCGGCCAGAAGGAAACTCCGCTTGAACGAACGTCATAATCCGAGGTCAATGGTAGGGGAACGTTCGCCGTATGCAGTGATGCGGGTTCCGCTGGCTGCTTGTAATGAGTAAGAAGCGGAATCATGAAGTGGATTCTCATTTGGTAGCACACTAACTTAAGCTTACATATCTACGAGAAAACGCAGACCACTTGAACGATCGGTGATGTGGAATAGGCAAATAGTGCGAGGAGGGCCACAGGCAGCCGTCACCGTTACGGACTGGCTGGGCTGTTTAAAAGGCAGTCAGCATGCGGCTTGAAGGAACAAGTTGGTTGGCGTTTGCGTCTTTGAGGACAGAAAGTTTGGTGGTACCAGCATCAAGAATGACAGGAACGAGACAACGATTGGGAGCGTGAACGTGGTCGATACTTTTTGATCTCCAACTGTTGTAGACGATCGGTTCAGGTATCAAATCCCGTTTGCAGTTGTGAGATTGCAGAAAGTATTGGATCGGAATGTGTGGATGTAGTGGGTGTACGGCGGGAGACAGAATTAACAGGGTGACCTGGGTAGGTCTCATGGATTTTACGGCAATTTGAGCCAGCTGCTCCAGGTTGTGCTCATCAACCAAAGTAGTGATGACGCGGGATATAGAGGGTGGAAGCTTACCGAGCCGTATTCGCGTCATGATTTCCACCGCTAGCTTATGGCCAGGAGGAGACTGTGCATATGGCGAAGTAGTTGTGACGGCGACGTGTCAACAAGTTCTACTGTAGCAAATTAATCCCTCGGGATGTTTTTGGACTTTCTTGTCCCACAGATGACAGCAGCTCGAAAAGCGTCGTAGGGATTTCCTTGGGCACATCTTCCAACAGATCTACTTATGCTCTAAATCACTTTTCTTGTCCCACAGATGACAGCAGCTCGAAAAGCGTCGTAGGGATTTCCTTGGGCACATCTTCCAACAGATCTACTTATGCTGCTAAATCACTAGGAAGATGCTGGACGACATAGGAAAAACGCGTGGCTTAGAAGGTGAAGCATTGTAAAAACAGTCCAGACCTGGTGGAACCACACCCTGGGATTCCGCGGATTATAGTCTGGTAAACGGATGCCAATTGCGCTCTCGTCAAAATCCGACGAATCGGATTTCGCATCCCCATTGACCAGGCAAAAGAATAAACTACGACGAACAGAAAGGAAATTTAAAGAAGTATCTAGGAGACTCGGGTTCACCAAATTTGTAGTTGGCTGGCTACCCAATAGATTGCTTCGCCAGGAGTGTGTATCAAAGCAATAAAATTAACGCTAGATCGAGTATACAGTATTAAAGAGGTCAGATGGAACAGACTAAGAAATGTTCTCTTTGGAGTAGTTCGATTTCAACTCAGGTCAGCGAATAAACAATAATCCAATCATGGTCGCCCGGAGATCTTCTCGTTTACAATAGATTCCGAAGTTAGTCTGAAATGTTGTGATGCCAGAGTTAGCATATGAGACACGCGAAAGGCAGCATTAGGCGTGAGCGAAATCAGAGGGCAGTCGGAGCACGGGACCACTTTCGTGTTTCGTGAAATTGCACGAATGCACGTCTTTGAAGTTTTTTTTGTATTCAAACAAAAAACGTTTATGCAACTGGCAAACTACGTAATGTCATAATGAAAGCAAAAGAAAGATACAAAACACCACACTGGACAGCAGGTGAGCCGCTCGGAAAATTTTTGCTCACAGTCTATTTGTATTGCCGTTGCAGGTCAGAATGTCCTGCGTTAGGATGGTATGAAATGTAGGACAAGAATTTCACACATGGTTTGAGGTGGTTTTCGGAATCTCCCAAGTCGCGCTTGGCGAGCGTTTGAGCGATTCACACCGGTAAATTTTCCGTCCTGGAACGACGAAACGTGGGTGCGAGATTTACAGCATTTTACCTGATACCTGAAAACAAGGGCAGCAAGAACTTTTTGTTAAGGCGGGTTACTTCGTACTCGTTGTTACCAGAATTTCGTACGAAAACCGCTCTACTGCTCGCAGTTAGCCCCTGTTACGGTCAAGAGGCCTTCCACGCACGCGATTGGCTAGGTGATTGGGCGGCATCAAGGCGAGCTTTGATTGGCCGAAATTCTGGTTTGACTGAATCCATGGGCTTCTGTGCCCGTTCACTCAGATGTTCGCAAAGCTACCTCACGACAGCACCCTTGGAGCCTTCTCAGTCTTGCACCCATATTGAGTAGGTCTAACAAGTATCTATGCTTGGACAAATGTCGTTTAATATCTTCATTAAATGACTCGTATCCCCAAAGCATTCGCCCGTGTAAGGCTATTCGGATGGCGAAATTCCTATGTTTCCTATGTGTCCGAAGCGAAATCAGCCGAGTCGCCTCACTTGCTAAATACATCAAAACGAGTAAGGTGACTGCCGGCGCTTCCTTCGCTTCTTTTTCACATACTTTTTATTGGGTATACCCAACCCAATGATACCTCTCCCCATGTAGGCCAAGCACCTAGGGCGAATGACTCCGTTCGTCCTGCATTGGTTTTGCAAGCAACATCGCGTCACGTGAAGCCGAAATCTTCAGACATCTTACTGCCAATCCTCAAGCCTCGACGCCCAGTCTACCTGGCTGATTTCAATGTCCGCACTTTGAAGCAAGCGGGAAAACAAGCTGCTCTCTTACACTGAACTCGCGTTGCATTGATGTGTGATGCGTATCAGAAACGACAAATCAAGATACAAATACATTGGTTGGGTTAACCGACCCATCACTACACTCGCTTCCGGATGCGCACCTCTGGTGATCCAGAGACTGCTGCTGCAGGATGTGCAGGGGTTGTTATCGTCCTAAATCACCAGGCGCGGGTCAACAACTGACTGTTTCTTGTTCTAGAACACACTTGCGGATGCCGACTACCCACTGGTCCGGAGCCACCTCTCTCCCTTCGTTTTCCAGAACCGTCCAAGTTGCGGATAAATCGCCTGGCAATTGAGTGACTAGCATATCCAGGTGTTAGACAAATTTTCCAGAATCGTCTTCTAAATTCCCAAACCATCCACCATCAGATGTGAATTCATACTGGGTCGAGATCGCTACCTCTGCACAGTCATGGGATTTTCGCCTGTTGCACGGAATTGCCGAGCTCAGACCGAACAATGGCACTACTTAAATCTCCGAGAGATATCCTAACCGGTCCCGAGCATAACTCGATGCGATGAATCATCAGACGTCAAGTGAAAGTGACCGTACGCACCAACTGTTGAGTCTGGTGGACACGGATAGCCTAGGAAATGGAAGCCGCCCAGAAAGCTGGTAATGCTTGAAGATTTTTTCAGATCCGCGCGACCGGCCACCGGGAACCATCTGTGAACAGAATAGAGCGATCATCTTCAATCAAGAGGAACACCTCGACCGTTGGGCCGAACAATAGCTATCATGGCCACCAATCGCCACTTATATAAAGCCCACAGTTGATGTAGAAACCTAAACGATAAACATGGAGCCCCATATGGTCTCGGAGGCATATGACTGCACATGTTCTCTCAAGCGCCCCCGGACATCCGGTCCGGATGGCCTCCCACCAGATGGGGGTGAAATCCTCAGCGATTGTGTGATCTGTTTGCCCGCATTTTTGAAAAAGAGACTGTCCCAGGAAACCGCGGAAAGTCATTGATGGTGCCCATTTTGAGAAGAGGCTCGTATTGAGTGTGGTGATCAGAGGAGACCAGCTTAACCCAGGTTGTAATGAGACTGCTGGCATCAATTGTGCTTCGTCGCCTTATGGTGGTGGATCGATGAAATAATGATACGAAGGAATCCCGGTGTTCAACTAGCCTCTGACGAAAACGTCAGACAATGTCATTCTCGTCTTCGAAGAGACGCAGGTGTTTTTGGATGAACTGACCACGGTTATCCTGTCTTTGATATGGGCTTTTCACCCACGAAGTTTAAGGTCATCTTCTGGACGTGCATTCACTGAACACGCCACTTATAAATCAAGCTGAGGCGCTCGAAATGGCGGAGCGTCTTGCGTATCTTGGAAGTTGTATTAATTCTGACTGTATTGTGACAGATAAGGTAAACGCACAAATCTGCAAAGCTCGGGTCGCGTTTGGTGATTTGAGACACCAGTGCCTTCAAAGCGGTGTACCTCAAGGGACGTGTTCGTCAGAGTACAGTGTGGAATGTTTTGCTGTACGGCTGTGAGGCTTAGCCTGTTCGAGCTGAGACATCTTCAGGTGTTCTACAATCATTGTCTCAGAACCACAGCTTGTGTGGGTAGGTGTCGGTGAGTTCGTAACGGGGCACTTAAAAAGTGAGTTTTCGGTTGTGCAATTGGGCTTTCGTTGAAAAATGTGTTTAACACCAGAAGCTTCGTTGGCTAGGCCATGTATTGTGTATGCTGAACCATCGTTCGTCGAAGAATGCTGTTTTCCGTGCCCAGATAGAAGGCCAACCGTTGAGCTGGCAGAGGGATAGGAAGGGGATTACGAAACGTTTGGGTGTTGTCGGCTCCACTCGTCCTCCAGGATAGGGATCGCGTAAGCCCCACTGCCCGCGGTTGGAGACTCTGAAAACTCTGCCTGCTAATCAATGTCAGCGGTATTCTTGTCAGTTTCTATCCGGATTGCCTGAATGAGTGTCTGGAGGTGCATCACTTCGGAATGCTTCTAGTAATCTAGCACCAAGTCCCCTCCCTATCCACCTTTATTCTTTTCTTCACAAGAGGGCTTTCAAATAAAGCATAGTTGGATGGCATCCAAGCATCAGCGTGAACAATGATGTCATCCTGTCGATGATGATGACGACCACTTTATCAGGCGGTTTCTGCCGTTTCGGAAGTTGGTGCTGCGAAGGAACATTCGGCCATCGGCACATATCTGGAGCAAGTGATTTGCGTTGTCTGTGCGCCTCGTATCCAATCCAATATGACCACCCAATGGGGCCTCAGCAACACGTAGTCTTCCTACCTGAGTGCTCATGTCACAACCAACCACAACGATATCTCAGCCTCTAGCCCGTTGTAAAAGAACACCTAGATCTTTGGATGGTTCAAAACTACGATCGGTTGGGACGTAATCAGACACACACTTTCTTGAGATTCACAGATGTTGCCAAACGGACCGCGCACAGAGCCTATCAACGGGTATTCAATCCTTTTCCACTCGATCGCTGAGCACAATGTCCACCACGGCGTATCCAGCTACAGCGGTCATTGCATCACCAGAGGTGAGCAGCCGGGACCTGGGATAGAGGGAGGGGCAATCAGTTCAATTACATTACATGCACCTTTATCGTTTTTCCTGACAGACAGCGTACATAGATGCAGAGAGAATCTAGCGTACGAGCAAGAGCACTTATAGTCCTGCTTACTTCAGCGTGCGAACATTTAAGTTAGCTCAGTAGAGGGCTTTCGGGGTTTGATAACAGAATTCGAAGTGCCCAGGGTTTTTACTCAAGTCGGACATAAAGAAGCTGACGCTGAGCGTGATGTACGGTGTGAAAGTATTCGATTTGCTGTGTGGTAGGTTAGAAGAGGGAATACGTGAAAGTCTAAAAGTGAGGTGTCATCAGTAGCATATTTTCGCTCATCCACCCTTATGTATGTGTTAGGAGGCACTGCTAACGAACATATTGCTCAACCTTTCTCTCTCTCTATTTCAGCCTTTCATTGGACTGTTTTGTTCCATTCCATTCTTGATTTTTCGAATCTCGATATTGGCTGTTCAGTTGCTGCAGTATAATTTCCTCAAGGCTTTTTGCTCAATCAATTTCGTGTGTAACTGACAAGGTTGATTGACTGATTAGTCGAGAACCTTACACTGGCGACCGGAACCCTTCACGAACCCAAGAATGTCAATTTCAGCTGAGGATTTGAAATCAATCCTTCAACAACAACAATCGCAATTTGAACAATCGCAATTGCGACTTATCCAGTCTCTCACTCAAGTCACCAATCTCCAAGCTTCAGTTTCATCTCAAAGTGGTAGCTCACTATCCTTTGCGGATTCCATTGCTGCAACTATAACTGAATTTCACTATGAGCCAGCACCTTGTCCCACCCTTGATTCGTGGTACAGCCGTTGGGAGGATGCATTCTTGAATGAGTTCACCGGCAAAGATGATGCGTGGAAATCCCGTCTCTTGGTACGGAAACTTGGAACCCTCGAACACGACCGGTTCACCAACTTTATCCTTCCACAACACCCAAAAGATTTGACTTTTGCGCAGACGGTGGAACAACTTCGCGCAATTTTTGGTGACCAACATTCACTTTTTAATGTCCGATACAACTGTCTCAAGTTGGCCAAGCGTGATGCCGACGATTACGTTACTTTTGCCGGTATCGTTAATCGCGAATGTGAGAAATTCCAATTGCAATCGCTTACAGAAGATCAGTTCAAATGCCTCATTTTTGTCGCTGGACTTCAATCTTCTCAGGAATCAGATATTCGCACGCGATTGCTATCCAAACTTGAGCACGAAAAAGACATTACTGTGAAAGACCTCACCACAGAATGCCAGCGCTTGCGCAATCTCAAACATGATACCGCAATGGTACAGCAAAAGTCGCGATCGCCTATTTCCAGCAGCGTCATGACATTGAAGCGAACCGCTGTCACTCCTGGAAAAAAGCCACCAACATCATGTTGGTCATGTGGTGAATGGCATTATGCACGTTTTTGTCCATTCAAGAAACATCAGTGCCAAGCATGCCATCGTTGGGGCCATAAAGAAGGCTTTTGCCGTACCCACAATGCCAAATCACCATTAAACCCAAAGAACGATAACAGTCCGATGAAAGACTCAATCAAAAGGCGGACGTACAAGCAACGAATACAATCCAATTCTCTGTTTGCTACGTTTCAAGTTGAATTTGAATCCCGCAGGAAATACATAACAGTTTCCATCAACAATTTCCCGATCCGTTTGCAGCTTGACACAGCTTCGGATATTACATTAATATCACGTTCAGTTTGGGAATCAATTGGGAAACCTGTTTTATCCTCCACGCACCATCGGGCCAAAAGCGCCTCTGGTAGCACTTTAAAACTAACAGGCAAGTTGTCTTGTGATGTGTTATTCAACAATGTGCACTTCTCAGGAACATGCTATCTCACCGATTGTCCGAAATTAAACATACTCGGACTCGATTGGATCGAGAAACTTGACCTTTTCAGTGTACCTTTATCATCTGTGTGCAGTACTCTGAAATGTTCATCCTCCTCAGACATTGCAGAACACTTTACTAACACACTGAAGACAAAATTCAACGATGTCTTCCAAAGTGGCCTTGGATGCTGTACCAAAACCAAGGCAAGCCTCAAACTCCAACCTGCTTCCACACCAATTTTCAGACCGAAGCGTCCCGTGCCATTTGCTGCTCTCGCAACTGTGGAGAATGAACTTGTTCGTCTCCAGCAATCCGGAGTTATCCAGCCAGTAAACCACTCATCATGGGCAGCTCCCATTGTTGTCATCAAAAAAGCAAATGGCAAGGTGCGCATATGTGCTGATTATTCCACTGGATTAAACGCCGTGTTAGACTCTCACCAATATCCATTGCCGGTACCAGAAGATTTGTTCACCAAGCTCAATGGTGGAAGATGTTTCGCAAAACTGGATCTTGCTGATGCTTACCTTCAGATAGAAGTCTCTGATGACTCCAAAGAACTTCTGACAATTAACACACATCGCGGTTTGTTTCAATTTAACCGTTTGCCATTTGGGGTAAAATCTGCACCAGCAATATTTCAACAAACAATGGATGCCATGCTAAACGGTCTATCAGGAGTTGCTGCTTATTTGGATGACATCATTCTTACAGGTTCTAGTCAAGAAGAACTTCTGCATCGTTTACATTGCGTACTCGAACGGATTCAACAATATGGTTTTCGTCTACGTGCAGAGAAGTGCGCATTTTTTCTCACTTCTATCAAATATCTTGGATTTATTTTTGACGAACATGGTCGTCATCCAGACCCAGAAAATATTTCTGCCATACAACAAATGTCAGCACCGACGAATTTAGCAACCTTGCGCTCCTTTCTCGGTTTAGTAAGCCATTACAGTTCATTTTTGCCAGACATGCACCGTGTCCGTGAACCACTTAATCATCTTCTAAAAAAGGATGTGCCTTGGAACTGGTCACATCAGTGCCAGTCCGCTTTTGACAAAGTAAAGTCATTTCTCAGCTCTGATCTACTACTCACACATTACAATCCAGCCCTGGACATTACTGTTGTTTCAGACGCATCCAACTATGGTATTGGAGCTGTCATCTCTCACGTTTTCCCCGACGGAAACGAAAAAGCAATTGCCCACGCAGCTAGATCCCTAACAGTTACCGAGCGCAATTATGGTCAAATTGAAAAAGAAGCTTTAGCAATAATCTTCGCCATCAAGAAGTTCCACAAAATGCTCTATGGACGTCATTTCACGCTCATCACTGACCATAAGCCCCTTCTCGCCGTTTTCGGATCCAAGAAAGGCATCCCTGTTTACACAGCCAACCGTTTGCAACGTTGGGCTACAATGCTTTTGGGCTATGACTTCTCCATCAAGTACCAGTCTACTGATGCTATTGGCCAAGCTGATGCATTATCAAGACTCATGGATTCTCAACGTCAACAACCCGAGGATGCTGTTGTTGCCTCGATAACGGTGGAACCAGAAGTTAACGCAGTGCTTGCTACTACAATCCGTGCACTCCCAGTTACTTCCGCCATGGTTCGCGACGCCACTGCTCGTGATCCGTTACTTCAAAATGTACTCCATTTTCACCGCACACAATGGCCTGCAGTATGTTCCGATAAACAACTTCAACCGTTCTACCAACGTCGATCCTCACTTTCCGAGGTTGATGGTTGTTTACTCTTCGCAGAACGAGTAATTGTGCCCCCGGAATTACGGAGTGATGTCCTCAAACAATTTCATTTTGGACATCCCGGTATTAACCGCATGAAGGCGCTAACACGTAGTTATGTCTACTGGCCGAGCATGGATAAGCAGTTAGAAGAACTTGTACGCAAGTGCTCCAAATGCCAACTATCTGCGAAATCCCCTCGAAAAACAGAATTATGTTCATGGCCTGTCCCAGAAACTCCATGGTCACGAATTCATGTTGATTTTGCGGGACCAATCAACGGCCAACAATATCTCATCCTAGTAGATGCTTATAGCAAATGGCCAGAAGTGTTTAGCATGAACCATATTACTGCTGAGGCTACCATTTCAAAACTACAACATGTGTTTAGCCACTTCGGAGTTCCAAATATCATTGTTTCCGACAACGGCAGTGCATTCACTTCCGCTAAATTTTCCGATTTCTGTCAAGAAAATGCCATACAACACGTGCGATCACCACCATTTCATCCACAATCAAATGGCCAAGTGGAAAGATTTGTGGACACTTTCAAACGCGCACTCCAAAAACTCAAAGGGGAGGGGACCACCCCGGAAATCATCGAGACATTTCTGCTGAGTTACAGGGCGACACCAAATGTTAACGCTCCACATGGTAAGTCCCCGGCGGAGGTACTTATGAACCGGAAGGTCCGCTTACCCGTTGACGTCATCCGTCCAACACCACATTCGCCAACCGGTAGAAACATAAATATGGAAGTTCAGTTCAACCGACATCACGGTGCTGCAAAGAACATATTTATACCCGGCCAATCTGTGCTAGCGAAAGACTATCGTGGTGGCGCGGAAAAGTGGACACAAGGCATAATTGTGCGCCGGGCCGGAAGAGTTGTCTATGAGGTAAATGTAGGCTCCTCTATCTGGGTCCGTCATGCCAATCAGCTACGCGCTTCCTATCTTCCAGCGGCACCTACACTCGACCCTGTTCTTCCACTGGAGACTTCTCGACACATCTGAGTTAGCTCAAAAGCCAAAATCTCCAGAGCCGATGAATGGACCAGAAATTTCCAAAAGTTGTACACCCAGAAGATGGACCGATCGGATCAGAAAGCCTGTCATACGAATGCAACTGAACCCACAACTCCAGTCGTACGAACAATGACTTCAAAGGGGAGGTGTTAGGAGGCACTCCTAACGAACATATTGCTCAACATTTCTCCCTCTCTCTCTATTTCAGCCTTTCATTGGACTGTTTGTTCCATTCCATTCCTGATTCCTCGAATCTCGATATTGGTTGCTCAGGTGCTGCAGTATAATTTCCTCAAGGCTTTTTGTCTTCTCAGTTTCGTGCGTAACTGACAAGGTTGATTGACTGATTTGTAGTGAACTTAACAGTATGGAGTAAGTAAGACCACTCGGCTGTTTACATCTCGCGACGGCCGATGTGGTATGATGGGATTTTAGTTGTTATTCTCATGGTTGTATGTGGGTTGGGTTACTGCCAGAGTACCGAGACCTAGACAGGAGGTCGATTAGAGTCCTCTACCGAAGCCTTTAGCCCAAAGGCCTGATCGCAAGGCCGTGGTATTTGGCGGAAGTTGCAAATGCATTGCCATTCTTGTAAAACAAGCAGCCCCTAACCTGGAGGACCAGGAGACTTTTGACCAGTTGCGTCTATGGGAGCTAGTTCGGTGATTTAGGAGCTTGATGGAATTTTTCCTATCACGTTGGTAGTCTAGTTACTTGAGTGGAGAAACCTCAAGGAAGAAGATAAATAACACCAGACGAAGATCGGCTATATTGCAGATGAACCAATGGAAGAAACAGCGCTGCGGCTCAGTTGGCTACGATAGGAGAAAATGAAGTCTTAGTGAAATATTACAAAGGGTAGAATCGTTCGGTAGGACCTGACCATCCTAACAGTCAGACTTCATCATCGACCAACCTGGTATAAGATACTCTGGATGTCACACAGACCCACTCAGTTTAGCTTAGGAGGTCACGGAGGCACAAACCGCCACCTAACGGTAAGGTCCAGCCTGTAGTTCCACCTGGGTGCAATAGACCGTCTTAACTAACTAAGGTGAGTCTATCGCGGTGCCCATTTTCAAAAAGGGTGCTCACACTTGGTTCGGCAGTCGCGGAGGAATTGCCTTCGCCTCGCTCTAAGCAGACTGCGTCCCTTATTTTATGGCTGCTAAGAAGGGTGAATGGAGAGTGAGTCTGAGAACAGAAAGCAGGATCCCAGGCCGACAGGGAGCTTTGTAGAGCACATCTCCATACCCAGGCAAGTGTTAAAGCAAGGAAGTGCATGTGGGCACCCTTCAGTCTTGGCTTCCCTCTGCTTCAGGAGTGTTTTCGATTCTGTGGACCGGATCCTCAGTCTTTTCCGTTCTTATTCTGATCGTCGCTGCACTCCATCCCTCGTCGAACACAAAAATTTATTCGTCCAGAAATTTTCATCGAATAATGAATAGATTCTTACGTCTTGAACGGTTTGATACCGATCCCAATACTCAAGACAATGGTCTTATACTTTCGCGAATTTTCTGTAGTCAACTGCTTCTCAATCACCAGATAAACTGAAAGCCTTGTTCATTACGTTTCTCCTAGTGTTTGCTGCTTCATCAAGGACTGTAAGGATTATGAACAAATTACTGCTACCTGGTGAGAAATCGGGGTACAGCTGAAAAATGAAATTTTCTCCCGGAATCTTTCAAATGCTCCGAAGCAGGACGGAGATCATAATCATGATCAGTTTGTGCAAAAGCTTCGCAGTTTGTTACCAGGTCACCGCTTCACAGTTTTCAATGCAGAACAACATATCGTTACCAGATGCCTTTTTGGTGGACCTTACTCGAGCATTATTCGTCATAGGCTATTGAAACATAAGTCTCTGGATTTTAGAGGCGCCTGCGATGACAAGACAGTTATCGAACTAGCGCAAAAAAACAGTCGCAGTCACTTGTGCTGAACAATGAGCTACATCGCTACTGTATCGAACGACCCATCAAGGTCTCCACATTCTCAAGCACCATCGCATAAACAGACGACTGTTGCTAGTATGGGATCATCATGTTTCTTCTGTGGCTTTGCTCATCATCCCCGTTATGAATGCCCCTCTAAAGACGCGGTCTACAAAAACTGCAAAGAAAGGATACTTCCAAAAAGTATGTAGATCTACTGGTCTGAAGAGCACATGTGTTTCAGGTACACTATTCATGTGCACAATTGATAGGGCGCAGTGACGGTCAGAATAAGAACGGAAAAGACTGAGGACCTTGAAGCTAGGCTTTATCCATCCAAATCTTTGACATAGAGCTGAAAACGAGCTGAAACGAGGAGAAATGATTTATCAGGGAACGACCAATCGTTTAAAAACGGAGGAAGTACAGAGCAGTTATCTTGCATCAGTGCAGCGGCCCCCGAGTGCCCGAAAGAAGGAATCACCGATTTGAAAGCCAATGGCATTCCATTTCGAGCTCTTGTTCATACTGGTAGTTCCGAAATTCTCATTTCGTCGCAATCATTGCCCCTAACTACCGTCGTCGTCTGAGGTGACTTTGGCATCCATCCAGCACAAAGGCCTCACTCTTGTGCACTGTTTTTAACACTGCAACATATACAAAACGTGTACTCCCCTTTCAAGTTTCCAGTATTACGTGATCTTTGTGTGGATACTCTACTTAGACATGTTTTTCTCAGACTTCACAAATCCCTGTAAATCTCCAACAGTGATAAACTTTCTTTCTCCTTTTGCGGTCTAACAGCCGCCAAAATCGAACCTCTCGCTTTGTTTGAGCATCTTGATCCAAGGTATAAGCCCATTGCCATAAAGTCCAGACGACCTTGTGCAGACGACGAGGCTTTCATTGCTTCCGACCGGTTCATAGCTCAGAAATTGAATTCAAATCGAATTCCGAGAAGTGTCTTCAACTACAGGATGCGATCAACAACCAGATTATAGAGGAGACATCAGGTCCCCTATTTCAACTCATCTCCGTCACAAACATTTGGCTTCGTCTAGAGACATCCGTACAGAATGCCACTCTATAGAATCTTGGATTTAAAGCTCGATGCCACAAAAATTGGATCTCCTAAAGGACCATTCACCTTTCGACACAAGAGAACAGCCAAGGAACCTTTGAGACGCTGACGGTCAACTAATAAGTGACTGAGAAAAAAGCTGAAGAGATAACCTGAATACTTCAGCTTGCTACTCATCCACCCACTGATATCAACAGCCTCGTTACCATCGGCATCAGGCTGACGCCGGTGTGGTTACCACACTTATTACGAAAGCTCGTGAAACAGTGACTCGAGAGCGGCAAGCAGGATTCTGGCTTCGAACGGTTGCCCAAGTCTCCACATTCCATCAGGTGCTAGAACGTCATACGTGCAAACGATCCACAATTCTAGTATTCCTGGATTTCAATGACGCATTCGACTCGATTGACCGGCCTGTTCTTCTTGACAAGCTTGCCCATCAAGGAATGCTCCGAAAGTTTGTAGACATAATAAATTCTTTGTACTTCCAGACTCCCAGACGTGGAAGAGTATACGGAGAGCTCTCAGAAAGTGGTGTCTGTCAAGGTTGCCTACTCTCTCCATTCCTAAAAAATTCCGTGATCGACAAGACAATGAAACGAACGCTGAAAGGTCATCAAAACTATGGTTTTCGAACAACTGCTGGGGAAAAACTTGTCAATATGGAATATGCAAACGACATCGTTCTCGTCTTACAAGATAAGAAGGAGCACGTTTTTTTATTTACTGACCAAAGTTATCACGTCCTATGGTATGCATTTTGCACCCAAAAAATCTTAGGTCATGCTTCTGGAGATGCAGCCATGGAATAGGCCACCAACAATCCATAGTGGCACTTGGAGCTGTGGAGTCTTTCACGTATCATGAAGGTTATATCAACTCCGATTGTAGTGTGGCAGAGGAAGTACATGCATTAATCCTCAAGGCTCAGATCTCGTTTCCCTAATTTGAGACACCTATGGCGTCAAAGCAGTGTATCCCTGGATCTCAAAGAATGTACGTATCAGGCTACAGCACGGTTTGTTTTATTGTATGACTGTGAGACTTGGCCTATTTGATCAGCGGAACTGGGACCTCCTTAGGTCTTCGGCGGTGGTTGTCTCAGAACCATAGGTCGTGTGGGTTGACGTCGGCAGGTAGAAAGCGAGTTTTTGGATGTGCAACTTGGCTAGCACTAAGTCCCTCCCCCATCCACCTTTATTCTTTTCTTTACAATAAGGCTTTCAAATAATGGTTGGTTGTACGGCAGTGAAGCATTGGTGTTGAACACTGATGTCATGCTGTCGATGATGATGATGATATGACGTCGAATAGCATTCGGAAGAAATAACTCCCCCTCGATAGATGATCTGATCACTACATAAGTTGCCCTGGCTTGGTCACTTGCTCCGTATGCCAGCCGACTGACTCCCTCGAAGGGTTGTTTTCAGACAACCGGGTGGAAACGACCCAGGGGTGGTCAAGCAACGACTTGGTGGTGAAGTACGAAGCCATTACCGGCAAACTCAGCTGCGCTGGTCATTGCCGTCTCCCTGGATCGGGACCCAAAGATGGGACACATTAGTGTAAAAGCCCACTTTTATATATATATATATATATATATATATACTCACGAATCTGTCAGCGTCCGCCTCCAATGTGCAGCTATCTACCCCACCTCCCCAGGTAATCGGCGAACCAAACTGTGGCAGCCATAACTGTTGTACGATAGGTATGCGGTCTTGCAGCTGGTGATGATAGAGGATGAATGTTGTATTACACAAGCTATGTAAAACGTAAGCAGTCCACTCAAAAAATAAATCCTGTGTCAGCGGTGAGCGACGCAATATTCACTTGCTCAACTGCAAGTAAATTACACCATTTATCAGACGCCCGTAGTAGAATTGTAGGAGTTAAATCCAGATAATTCTTCTTAAGCTTTGCTCTGCTGTGGGTTACTGAATTGTTTCATTATGCTATAGTGCTCCACGAAATTGCATAGAGCTTTGTTGCTGCGCTTGTACCAGTCAAGTTCTGGAAGTACTCCGTTTCCGGTCCTTAAAAATGACAGTGGGTTAACTAATGTTATTACTTCTATAATAGGTGGTGGTAACTGATTGTAATCGTAATTATAGTAATATGACTTCCACTAAATTATCCTTGACTCCCTACTGGCTACCGAACTTGGAACGACCACAACTCGGCGTCCATTAAGGTGTCGGTTTCCACGGAATTTATCTTACCTTCCTCCAAAATTGCATGTCCTCTATTAATATAGCCGGTTGATCGACAGGGCTGCCTTCGTGAGTTAGCTGAATGTTTGGTGGCATCATTGCTATCTTTTGAATTGTGCGTCACTTCCAAACTTGACAGAACCGTTCTTTCTCATATTCACAGGCTGCAGTATTTACTTTTTAACCATTCAGAGAAACTCATTTTTGTACTTTACTTGATACTGAATTAGAAAAAGGATACCTTCTTATTCAGCCTGGTGTTCAAAGTGCTATTTTGAAAGGTGTGTGACCGACTTTCGGCCGCGATTGGTTCAATACGCGCTACTGTTGATTTCCAGGAAGATTAAACAGCCGTACAGTACTCAGTACAGGCTCTCCAGCATGGATGGATTGCACTCGCAGGATTTTTCAAAACAACTAGGGATTGAGATGCCTACATACTACCAATAAAAATGGCGGACCATGCCACAGCTCTGTCACTGGTCGAGGAGGACGCCGACTTATAAGCCATAGGTAGCTTGTGACGTAGACTTAGGCGTTGGTTAGTGGCGGGAAGACGACGCGTTGGAGATGAGGGTGGTGTTTTCCCGAAAACGAATAACCATCGGAAGACAAAGCAGCCTTATGAAGGGTGAAGCTTGTAAATGGTGCCATGCCTCTGTCATCCAGCCATGTGACCAACCTTTTCTCTGTCCTCCAACTGTCGCTTTCATTGTTTCGCTTACTCAGTAGCACAAACTGTACTCCAACCTCATTTTCTTACAGCCCATGTTGGCAGATCCAGTTCTTCGATACGCTGATATTCAGGCATGCTGTGCATGTCTGGGTTTTCGCGAGGACAATGTCTACAAAATTGACGCAGATGCAGAAGGTACTTTTTTTTAACAACACTGTTTATGTTTGGCTCTCTTAAAGCGTCGATCCGGGCATTGCTGCGTTACCTGCGAAATGAGGGTCCAGACTGCGACGTACGGCGTGAGCTGGGAAGACTGAAAATAGTTTCCAGTGACCTCATTCCTCTTCTCTGTTCATGCACCAATGAAAACAAGATACTCACAGAGTTGGCCATCCGATTACTGATGAATCTGACACAACCTGCACTAGTTTGTTTCCGACAGGAGATTCCAAAGGACCGTGATCTTTACGGGGCATATGCACAGGTGGATGATTTGCTAAAGTCCTACAAAAAGGTGAGACCTATGTCTCTGATAGTTTTTTTATGCTTCCGAAGGATTTCGCAAACGAGGAATTGTTCCGGATGCTCCACAACTTGGTCGGCGAATTGCTTGATCGAGTAAGTCAAGTTTTGTATTATTTTGTATGGCCTGTGGACGTAGCAGTGAACTCCAAGTCGTGTTACTATATTAGAATCGTCACACCACTCAATTCAGCTTGGGAGTTCAGGTTGGATATTCTGACGGATGTATTCCCACTTTGAATCAGTATTCCTAATTCTCGATCCCTCTTGTCTGAGCCTGGGCAATCTAATATACTTTACCGTTCTCAAGGGGTTCATCAGGTAGGCGCAGTCCCCGAGTTTCCGTCAACCTTATGTTCTACTTGAAACCAAATTGCACGAAATTAGCGAATATACACTCATTTGCATCACAAAAATATATGTGTATCGCGACATCTCGAAGATCGTAGTGACTGAAACATCAGGCAGCCTGGTGCACCACATTCAGTTG
>NW_008751920.1:370246-407047 GCF_000715545.1 Opisthorchis viverrini | reverse complement strand
GTTTCCGTCAACCTTATGTTCTACTTGAAACCAAATTGCACGAAATTAGCGAATATACACTCATTTGCATCACAAAAATATGTGTATCGCGGCATCTCTAAGATCGTAGCGACTGAAACATCAGGCAGCCTGGTGCAGCACATTCAGTTGTCTGGAAGCATCACAAACGAGAGGTTCAGCTGGGTTCCAGGTGAGTGCATATTCGCTGATTTCGTGCAATTTGGTTTCAAGTAGAACATAAGGTTGACGGAAACCCGGGGACTGCGCCTACCTGATGAACCCCCAAAAAGGGCGAAACCCGTCGTGGGCTGTCGACGGATTTTCAGCAACCTTATGAGTAGCACATTACAAATATATACATGTGTCGCGATATCTCGAATATCGTAGCGACTGAAACATGTGTCCTGGTGCAGCGCGTTCAGTTGCCTGGAAACATCATGAACGAAAGATTCAGCTGGGTTCCAGGTGAATCTCTCGCAAAACCAAATTAGCTTGCAACTGAGTGTATTTCGCTAATTTACTGTTCTTATTTTCTCCCGTACGCCGAATAGTTATCAGCGCGGAGTGATTTCTGCTGATGTGACTGATCCAGCAATTGAACTTTGCTATCGGACTAGAAGCCAGACATCAGTGTTCCTCTGAGATATCTTTCAAAACTTTTATTCATCAGACTAATTCGATGGCTGATGTAAATGGTCAATTAGATTGACCTTTGGTGTGAAGGGTTTCAGGTGCCTTCTTTCCATTCTTGTTTTGAATAGTGAGTAGAACTCTCTTTCGCTGCATCGTGGTAGCCTGGTTTCCTGTATCCTGTTTTTTTTTACTTCAGGGAACTAGACCGAATTTTTATTCGTTTACTATGTTGTGAATAGTTCATGTCACCGACTGTTGCATAAAGCTTATCCTGTTGCTATCGGTTTCAACTATCTCACAGTGGTCACATACCCAAAATACCCTTTTTTCTTAGAAATGGGAAGAAAGAAGCGAGGAGGACCGTCTTTTGATTGAACGCATTCTGATTCTTGTCCGAAATGTGCTTCATATCGCCCCTGATCCATTGGAGGAAAAGGTTTGTAACTGCGCTTCTGCATTTTACTGCTGGCTTGCATTTGCAGCGGACGGATGAAGACGTTTCGGTACATGACCAGCTGATTTGGGCGATGCACCTATCCGGTTGGGACGAGTTGCTCCTGTTTTTGGGCAATTCAGAAGATGAACAAACGTTTGCCTTTCATACTTTGGAAATTATATCGCTAATGCTTCGCCAACAGGTACTTTTCCCATTAGATTTTTGAATTTTTAACTCAGTTCTATTCCCAAATTCATATGCCCTATCATAAAGGAGTGCCAACAAAACTTTAGAAAAGCTCATTATCACATTTATCTGTCAAGTTGGTACTTTTCTGACCACTATGGGTGTCAGCGGGTGAATAGCTGTTTCTGGATTGCTTCAGCGGCCTCGATTGTGCATCGGTACCAATTGTTTTCACAAGAACTTTTACTAGACCCCTTCTGTAGGACGCCAAACACTGAATACGGTTGTGATCACAAAGTTTATTCTCGGCTTGTTCCTCAGTTTGCTGTTACATCCGTGAATTTTGTTAGAAACGCACGGAACCAGATTGATGCTTATGTAGCAACTCACAAGATTTGCTGTGGTTCTCGACATGTCCTACCCCGCGTATTACTTCCATTGTGTCAAAACTAACCATTCTGCCCTTCAGGCTTTGTGATGAGGAAAAAATATCAGACAGTGCGAAAACTAACTGCTCATAAGCAGCAAGTAGAAATAATGTGGTTTGTTAGTACACCGTTAGCGTTTTAACAATGTTACCCAGGATAAGAATTTAATTCGAGAAAGATAAAATAACTTTAGTGGCTCTAAATTCATGGAAAACCTACATTGACCCTTTCTCAGCCGGATACTGAAATCGTACAGAAATAGCTGAAATACGCATAATTTTAGTCAAGATTTGCCTGGTTTTTCGACATCTAAATAAAATAGAAGCGGTGCTTTTGAGACCATTGCCTAAAGACAGACCTCACCATTAGCCTGTATTATTCTTGAAACTCTTGTCCCACTGAAACTCGAAATCCAGAATTAGTTCACAACTTGTGCGACCGATTGAAATAAACAAAGCAGTTGGAGCGATTTTTAGTTGCAGATCGAGGCCTTGTTCAGCTGTAGCACCCTTTCAGTGCCTAGCTGCCATGCCACACGAATGAGGCACGGGAGCTGGGATACTGTCAGGTCGCCCAAGCCTCGACAGGGGAAGTCGACAGGCAGATGTCGGGTTCGAACCGCGGACCTTCCGGTCAGTAAATTCGTGCTCTAGCACTTGGTCTATCTCGCCCCGAGGCCTAACAAGTTGGGAAGAGCATTTGCCGTGTTATTAACGACAAAATTTGGAGACCTGTCACATTACGACAGTGGGAAACAACGAAGATTGTTGGTAGGAAATGGCTTGGTATTGAGGCTAATCACTATGGGTGTCAGCGGGTGAATAGCTGTTTCTGGATTGCTTCAGCGGCCTCGATTGTGCATCGGTACCAATTGTTTTCACAAGAACTTTTACTAGACCCCTTCTGTAGGACGCCAAACACTGAATACGGTTGTGATCACAAAGTTTATTCTCGGCTTGTTCCTCAGTTTGCTGTTACATCCGTGAATTTTGTTAGAAACGCACGGAACCAGATTGATGCTTATGTAGCAACTCACAAGATTTGCTGTGGTTCTCGACATGTCCTACCCCGCGTATTACTTCCATTGTGTCAAAACTAACCATTCTGCCCTTCAGGCTTTGTGATGAGGAAAAAATATCAGACAGTGCGAAAACTAACTGCTCATAAGCAGCAAGTAGAAATAATGTGGTTTGTTAGTACACCGTTAGCGTTTTAACAATGTTACCCAGGATAAGAATTTAATTCGAGAAAGATAAAATAACTTTAGTGGCTCTAAATTCATGGAAAACCTACATTGACCCTTTCTCAGCCGGATACTGAAATCGTACAGAAATAGCTGAAATACGCATAATTTTAGTCAAGATTTGCCTGGTTTTTCGACATCTAAATAAAATAGAAGCGGTGCTTTTGAGACCATTGCCTAAAGACAGACCTCACCATTAGCCTGTATTATTCTTGAAACTCTTGTCCCACTGAAACTCGAAATCCAGAATTAGTTCACAACTTGTGCGACCGATTGAAATAAACAAAGCAGTTGGAGCGATTTTTAGTTGCAGATCGAGGCCTTGTTCAGCTGTAGCACCCTTTCAGTGCCTAGCTGCCATGCCACACGAATGAGGCACGGGAGCTGGGATACTGTCAGGTCGCCCAAGCCTCGACAGGGGAAGTCGACAGGCAGATGTCGGGTTCGAACCGCGGACCTTCCGGTCAGTAAATTCGTGCTCTAGCACTTGGTCTATCTCGCCCCGAGGCCTAACAAGTTGGGAAGAGCATTTGCCGTGTTATTAACGACAAAATTTGGAGACCTGTCACATTACGACAGTGGGAAACAACGAAGATTGTTGGTAGGAAATGGCTTGGTATTGAGGCTAATCTTTCTTGGCTTTAGTCTAGAATCAAGAGGTAGGTAGAGGGGAATCAGCCGTGACACGACAACATTATTCCAGCTTAGCAGGAATCAGTTTGACTTTAATGAACTAGGGAAAGCTGTCAGAATAGCTCAAACATCATGCTAACTGGAAGGTTCCTCATGTCACCATCCCATATGAGTCAACGTGAATACAAAAGGCTCAAGTTGGCCAACTAAGTCCGGAAGCAGCACAGTTACGTGATAGATTTGGAGCCGATGCTGAGCATACGAATAGTGTGGAGCGACTGTTTTAGTTGTGTGAGATCATCGTCTGTTCCTGGCCAGTACGAACTTCCAACACAAACACTCACATCGATTTACTTGGAAGCCACAAGACAGTCGTGGACTCACTTGGGCCATGTGGGTATCAGTTACCGATTAAGAGCGTCAATTAAAGATGGTCGTTCTTTCTGGGGTACGCAACTTGACTCTGATCATGCCATTGTGTGAGCCCGGCTATCACTTCGCTTTCCGTCACCATTATGCACGCCAAGGTCAAGCAGTTTCATTCATCAACTCAGACCACTTTCGGTAGCTCAAGAGTATCGAACTGATCTGGTTAGAAATCTGCTTGAAATGCACAGTCATGTGGATGATGAAGATTGCTTGGAGGTTGAATGGAAGCGAGCAAAGAAGCCTTGCTTTTGGTTTTTAGAACTGTTTGTCTAAGCCATCCGACTCGACTAAATGAATATTGGATACAGTCGACATCTCCGTCAGAAAGACCATACCAGCAACGAGCAACTGTCTGTGATGGCGCACGCAGATCCCTCCAATGCCGGATAACCAGGAGCTTGTTGAATAACAGAACGCTAGCGGATTTTAAAATACCAGGAGATGGAGAAGGCATTAGCTGCAGGCAACAGCTGTGCCCTATTTAAGCTAATCTGATCAGCTGGTCAAAAGAAGACTTGTATCACATCTGTGCTCTCTGGCAATGTTTTACTCAGGTTGGTAGGTTATCGGAGGGGAGAGATTCTGGCTGATCGGATTGAGTTTCGCCCTGACCAAAGATGCATTAGCGTCCCACGTTGGTTGTTTTTGCTTGATCTGAAAGCTGCCTTCGACTCTGTCACCGTCAATTGTCAGAAACTGTGGCGGTGTCTGGCGATCAAAGGTGTCCCTTCCAAATTTATGTCCCCTATGAAGTCACCGTGTTCGAATTCCTGTGAGCGCGTACGAGTATACGGCAAGCTTTCGCCTGATTTCACCACATCCAATGGTGTAAGACAATATTCCCCTGTCTCACACCATATTTCCAGGGCAGAGTTTACACTGGCACCGTGATGCATACTGCTTTATGGATCAATGATGTGGCTTCTACGCGCAGAAGATATACGGAAAATATCAGTGGTTGACCATCGGTGTCTGGTCGGATGGGAACGTCGGATTAGTAATGTTGAGGTACGCCAGATGCTCCCAGGAAGATGGAACTCTCCTGAGTTAGGTGAATCACCCACACTTCATAGGTTGCGCCGGTTAGGACATGTGCTCCGTATACCAGAAAACCGCTTGCCTCGTAGAGCTGTTTTCGCTAGGCCCTGTGCTGAGTGAAAGCGACCTAGGGGTGGACAGTGTATGACCCGGCAACGAATTATGACGGCACTAACCAGTAAACTTAGTCGGGTCGACAGCTGCTGCCTCCCAGAGTGGGGACCCCGGGGCTCAAATCACCAATGATTAATGACACTGGCAGAAATGGCCCGATTGCGCAGTCATCTGCGCTCATGCATCAAGGCTGTCGCTTTCATTGCTTAGATACCCAGCTCTCGGGCTAGCGAAACATGCCGTCCCCTCCAATGCTTGGCTGTATGTCCCAAGCTTTCCAACTTTCCGGCGATCGAAACTGTAGCAGCTCGAACCAATGTGTCTATGGTACTCGGTTTATAACTGATAAATTGAATTGAATGCCTCATGAGGGTGATTCAATCAGTCAGATACCTTCGATTTTGACGTGGTCCGACCCACTCCCACCACCAATGTTATGTTCAGAAAACAACCAGAGGATCGCCTGTCTCGCCAAGCTACTTCTGTGCGTCTACAAATTTGGTTGCCCTTGTTGGACTGGCCGCATTTCTGAACGTGTGTCGGAGCATATGACAGAAGGAGTTGCAAATAGTGCTCACATTTCAGTACCAGTACGTCTTGTGGGTACAGTCCGGTTCTGTGACGGGATTCAACAAGGTCAGTCTGAAGATATCCCATGCAACGGGAATTAGAATGTTCGACGTCACAGAAACCGTGTGCATAGGACTACGGGGTGAGATGGCTCATTGGTTAGAACGCGACCTGAAAGTCCTTGGTTCGAACCCGACCTCTGCCTCTTGATTTTCCCTGTCTAGACTTGGGCAACCTGACACTATCCCAGCCCTCATGCTTCCTTCTGGTGGCATGGCAGCTAGGCTCCTAATGGATGCTACAGCTGAACTATTTTTATCACCGGACTACACAGGCCTGAATCGTGTGTTTAAGCGCAGTTTTATCAAACATCGTGCTTAGCATGGCCTAGTCAGTTTAACCCTGCTTTGGTTAGACGAGCTCAGCACCTGCTTAAGTTTCAAACTCCTTCTCTCTCACTCTCCTGTTGTCATTACTCTAGTCCTTCGACATTTGGCTTTCAAAGCGATGTCTTCATTCTTCGTCTTTTAATGTATTAGTTCTTAAATTGCGCCTTTATTCACTGTTGCTCAAAAGTGTTTCCAAATTTTTCGGTCAGACACCCGACATCTTGGCTTCTGCAGGAGATGAATCAAAAGAAGCATCCAAGATGAACGAGTAGGTTGTCCTTGCTAGTGTTCATCCTCATTCTCAACAGTGTTTCCGAGCGCCAGTGGGCTATCGAAAGTTCGGAGAAACGCCGTTTCTTACGCGACCTTAATTCAAGGTTGGTTTCAACATTCTCATCTTTGATATCATGTGTTTTGTTGCTTTGGATGGAAGAGACTATGACCCGGTTCATCTTTCTGTCAATTATCCCGATTTAAAGTTTTCCGCACGAATCCTGATTGAGCTCTCCCGAGATAATTTAGATGTGTGTAACATTCGAAAGGATAGATTCCTAATAATAAAAATGATTTTGGTAGGTCAACTTTAGGTTTGACGAACGACATAGATTGGTAAGAACCGTGGACCTTTCCGTTAGTAATTTTACGCCTTAATCATTGAGTTATCTCGAGATCAAGTGAGATGCGTGGTACTTGAACTCATTTAGAGGAAAAAGTGAAAAAAGGTGGTAAACAATAATAACAACAGCAACAACAAAATTTGACTGGTAGAATGATTGAAAGTGTCAAGGCGGAGCCCAGTTCACGCAATCTGGGAGAACCATTTACCGTAGTAGAGGTATGTGTCACATTTTGACACTAAGGGAGATGGGATATTGTTGGTTAGTGATGGGGTGGTATTGAGGTTGATGAGCGTTTTTGAATGTGGTCCAGAATCGAGAGCCAGATGCACGACGTCATGGAACAACATTATCCTAGTTTAAAAGTAATTTGGAACCAAAAAGCCAGATTGGGTCAGAGGTGGAACGCAACTGCAGCGCCAATTTTGACTTGAGTGAACTAGAAGAGTTCCAACCCGGGTTTGCTGGGGCCGATAAACAATTGGGATAGACTGTCAACAAAGCTCAACCTCAGGACGGTGAATGTGCAGATCTTGAAGTACAGACCCGAGGTTTAATGTCACTGCACTTGCAAAGCCTCACTGGCAAATTTCGACTTATACGCCCTCAAAATACTGCTGGTTTGTAGGTGATCGCTTCGTATCCGGATAGACAGAGCACTTTGAAAAATAGAACCGGTACCTTGCCAACAGATGCCTGAGGGTTATTGATATTCGACGAGAATGTGACAGTTTTGAGAAGTCCGTGCAATCATTCCCCACTCAGACGCACACAAACTGATCGGTCCTTAAAATGCTTGAGATCCCGCTGATCGGTTTGCTTTTGGGAGGACGTCCACGCGCCATGAGCGATTATCAACTTTTTCTATGTCAAATGGTATCACTTCTGTTCTGCCAAACTTGTTCGACGCGTGCAATCAGAGGTATGAGGTGAGCGGTATGGAATGTGGTTATTTATAAAAGGCAAATGCAGCAAAAAGTGGAAAAGTTCTCAGGAGTGTGATCCTCATAGGTACCCAATTTACCTCGGATTTTGGAGCATCAAATATGGAAGCGTTTTCAAATTATGACTAGAAGGAAGGTCTCCCGGAAACTTGTCTTGGTAACGCTTTTGGGCTTTTGCTAGGAGTATATTTTGAAGGGCAACTATCGGCGTTTAATTATGCGATTGCTGTTGGTAGCGCCGATTGCGCAGTCATCTGCGCTCATGCATCAAGGCTGTCGCTTTCATTGCTTAGATACCCAGCTCTCGGGCTAGCGAAACATGCCGTCCCCTCCAATGCTTGGCTGTATGTCCCAAGCTTTCCAACTTTCCGGCGATCGAAACTGTAGCAGCTCGAACCAATGTGTCTATGGTACTCGGTTTATAACTGATAAATTGAATTGAATGCCTCATGAGGGTGATTCAATCAGTCAGATACCTTCGATTTTGATGTGGTCCGACCCACTCCCACCACCAATGTTATGTTCAGAAAACAACCAGAGGATCGCCTGTCTCGCCAAGCTACTTCTGTGCGTCTACAAATTTGGTTGCCCTTGTTGGACTGGCCGCATTTCTGAACGTGTGTCGGAGCATATGACAGAAGGAGTTGCAAATAGTGCTCACATTTCAGTACCAGTACGTCTTGTGGGTACAGTCCGGTTCTGTGACGGGATTCAACAAGGTCAGTCTGAAGATATCCCATGCAACGGGAATTAGAATGTTCGACGTCACAGAAACCGTGTGCATAGGACTACGGGGTGAGATGGCTCATTGGTTAGAACGCGACCTGAAAGTCCTTGGTTCGAACCCGACCTCTGCCTCTTGATTTTCCCTGTCTAGACTTGGGCAACCTGACACTATCCCAGCCCTCATGCTTCCTTCTGGTGGCATGGCAGCTAGGCTCCTAATGGATGCTACAGCTGAACTATTTTTATCACCGGACTACACAGGCCTGAATCGTGTGTTTAAGCGCAGTTTTATCAAACATCGTGCTTAGCATGGCCTAGTCAGTTTAACCCTGCTTTGGTTAGACGAGCACAGCACCTGCTTAAGTTTCAAACTCCTTCTCTCTCACTCTCCTGTTGTCATTACTCTAGTCCTTCGACATTTGGCTTTCAAAGCGATGTCTTCATTCTTCGTCTTTTAATGTATTAGTTCTTAAATTGCGCCTTTATTCACTGTTGCTCAAAAGTGTTTCCAAATTTTTCGGTCAGACACCCGACATCTTGGCTTCTGCAGGAGATGAATCAAAAGAAGCATCCAAGATGAACGAGTAGGTTGTCCTTGCTAGTGTTCATCCTCATTCTCAACAGTGTTTCCGAGCGCCAGTGGGCTATCGAAAGTTCGGAGAAACGCCGTTTCTTACGCGACCTTAATTCAAGGTTGGTTTCAACATTCTCATCTTTGATATCATGTGTTTTGTTGCTTTGGATGGAAGAGACTATGACCCGGTTCATCTTTCTGTCAATTATCCCGATTTAAAGTTTTCCGCACGAATCCTGATTGAGCTCTCCCGAGATAATTTAGATGTGTGTAACATTCGAAAGGATAGATTCCTAATAATAAAAATGATTTTGGTAGGTCAACTTTAGGTTTGACGAACGACATAGATTGGTAAGAACCGTGGACCTTTCCGTTAGTAATTTTACGCCTTAATCATTGAGTTATCTCGAGATCAAGTGAGATGCGTGGTACTTGAACTCATTTAGAGGAAAAAGTGAAAAAAGGTGGTAAACAATAATAACAACAGCAACAACAAAATTTGACTGGTAGAATGATTGAAAGTGTCAAGGCGGAGCCCAGTTCACGCAATCTGGGAGAACCATTTACCGTAGTAGAGGTATGTGTCACATTTTGACACTAAGGGAGATGGGATATTGTTGGTTAGTGATGGGGTGGTATTGAGGTTGATGAGCGTTTTTGAATGTGGTCCAGAATCGAGAGCCAGATGCACGACGTCATGGAACAACATTATCCTAGTTTAAAAGTAATTTGGAACCAAAAAGCCAGATTGGGTCAGAGGTGGAACGCAACTGCAGCGCCAATTTTGACTTGAGTGAACTAGAAGAGTTCCAACCCGGGTTTGCTGGGGCCGATAAACAATTGGGATAGACTGTCAACAAAGCTCAACCTCAGGACGGTGAATGTGCAGATCTTGAAGTACAGACCCGAGGTTTAATGTCACTGCACTTGCAAAGCCTCACTGGCAAATTTCGACTTATACGCCCTCAAAATACTGCTGGTTTGTAGGTGATCGCTTCGTATCCGGATAGACAGAGCACTTTGAAAAATAGAACCGGTACCTTGCCAACAGATGCCTGAGGGTTATTGATATTCGACGAGAATGTGACAGTTTTGAGAAGTCCGTGCAATCATTCCCCACTCAGACGCACACAAACTGATCGGTCCTTAAAATGCTTGAGATCCCGCTGATCGGTTTGCTTTTGGGAGGACGTCCACGCGCCATGAGCGATTATCAACTTTTTCTATGTCAAATGGTATCACTTCTGTTCTGCCAAACTTGTTCGACGCGTGCAATCAGAGGTATGAGGTGAGCGGTATGGAATGTGGTTATTTATAAAAGGCAAATGCAGCAAAAAGTGGAAAAGTTCTCAGGAGTGTGATCCTCATAGGTACCCAATTTACCTCGGATTTTGGAGCATCAAATATGGAAGCGTTTTCAAATTATGACTAGAAGGAAGGTCTCCCGGAAACTTGTCTTGGTAACGCTTTTGGGCTTTTGCTAGGAGTATATTTTGAAGGGCAACTATCGGCGTTTAATTATGCGATTGCTGTTGGTAGCGACTTGTACGGAGGCCAGCCGTCCCTAATAACCGAACATCACATTATTTGGGCGGATGTGTCACGTGCAGGACACGGATCAAAGGAAAGCATGCCCTGATTGGTCAGAACGCCAGCCAATTCGGATCGAGCATCTCTGACTCGACGCTTCTCGCCCCCTCACCGAGATTCTAGCACGACCTTGTGGAACATTCTGTGACTACCCTATAAATACGGTCGTAGTAATTTTCCTTTGTCTTCATAAAGGGCTGTGTAGAGCTACCGTGCCTTTTGATATACCATAGTGAGCGGAGTAGGAAGCCAAGGGACCGACACAGAGTTGTACTACCAAGACACGGCTCGGCTCGAATACAAACATGAGAAAACCTCTTGGAAGGGAAATATTTACTGAAGTTAAAGAAATTGTATAAACAGTTGTACTCTTAAGGGCGCCAAGGGACCGACACAGAGTTGTACTACCAAGACATAACACGGCTCGAATACAAACATGAGAAAACCTCTTGGAAGGGAAATATTTACTGAAGTTAAAGAAATTGTATAAACAGTTGTGCGTAGCTCTTAAGGGCTGCTGTGAATCTTCCGACACTCATGGACGGGCCATTGTGTGTCGGAACCATATCTTACTGAAGTTTCATGGGGTCCACAACACACTCCACCACAGCGAATACGGGCGTTCTACATTAAGGCATTTGTCATGCTGTTTTACTGGTGTTTGCTCGTGTGAGGTCAGATTAACTGTTGGTTTCGATTCGTCATTTCAGCGCTCCTTATTTACATGCGACATTCATGTTCACTCATTTTCATACCCCTAGATCAAACCGATTCGGTGGTACCTATGAGTTGTTGAGCACACCTTCCCTGTCTGAGCGTCCCTTGATTTACCATCACGACATCACGCCCTCTCTTGATGTAAACTGTTCAGGGCAGAAAGCTGTGGACAGTCATTCACACAGAGAAATAATGGAGACCGAGGTTGGGCTTGTGGACTTGGATGTCGATAAACGCACCTTCCGCAAGCCAAGGAATCGGAAACCCGTAATTGAACGCTCGGTTCATCGGCGGTCCATTTTAGCCGTTCAACTGTATCTACAGGTATTTTTTGCGTGTTTATTGTTGTTGGTCAAAATTTTTAATGTCTTTAGGCATCCCTTGTTTTTTTCTTGCTACTCTTGTTTTTGTGGAAAACGGAGTATGCTCTTAGTGGCGGTCCACCCGTTTTCTTTATCAGCTGGTGGTGATTGATCACAAACTCATTCGTTCGTTCATGCCTGTTAGTACGTGTCGCTTATTCGTAGCCGATCACGTGATGTGTACTGTGTTAACAGTTGAAACATTCTAGGACGGTGTGATTGGAAGGGAAAACACCTACAGGACCACAATAATCGTTTCGCCATTCCAACTGATGTCAGTTACGGCTTTGTGCGTGAATGTGCTCTGCTTGCGTTCATCATCACCCGTTTCGTCTGTAATACAAGTGACGTTGGATCGCCTGTCTCGGGGCATCAGCAGTCGTCAATTCTTAAAGGACATAGGAGCAGGACACAGCACTATAAGTCAGGCGTTTTCTAGTCACTTACTTCTAAAGTGTCTTCACTAAATACCCTCCACCAACACAAAACGAGATGCGGCACAGCGCCTTCACGGCCTTGTAGTAAAGTTTCATCTGTATTTTAATCAACGCAACCAGTACAAATGGCACCAGACAAACACACTGAGTGGGTCAACGTCAAGCGGGAGGTTTGAGCTTGATCCTACCCACTCGTGCAGTGTAGCACTTCTACACTTCTCAAGTGTGATACCCACAACATATCAGACGGTGAAATTGACGATATTATTTGTTCATGTTTGCATTTTTCGAGGACTCCGGCTGAAGAAAACTTTATCGCTGAAGTATTAAGATCGATAAAAATGCCTGGGGATTAGCCCAACTCCATTTGATGGTGTCGGACGACGCAGATTAACGCGGGACCGTGGCATACATAAATATGTGGATTCGGAATTTGACCATCGGTTGACATTTATGAAAATTTCTGAGGAATTCGTTCTTTACTAGTATGTCGTCTACCGAAGCATTCAACTGTTTCACTTCCAGTGTATTTGGTTGAGTTGCAGACCATTCCTTGACAGATGAACGTAGATAAGCTTAGAGTCCCCGCACTCCGTGTCGACAGTTTGATCACTTGGGGTCGGAGGGGTAGCTCTATGCAACTAAAGTTGCAGACCATTCCTTGACAGATGAACGTCGAAAAGCGTAGTGTCCGCGCACTCCGTGTCGACAGTTTGATCACCCGGGGTCAGAGGGGTAGCTCTATACAGCTAAGCAATTTCAAACGGGATTCTGTTAGAATACTGGTGATAATAGCCTCACTTCAAAATCATGCAATAAAGACACTTGGGTTCTTGCAAACCCTATTGTGGAAAGGAAAGTATGTGGGACTCTGAAGTAACCCCACATGAGCATTTTGCTGTAGAGTAAACACTCCGCTAATTCACCAGCAACAACAGAACTTCATGCTCGCCATGCCAAAAGACTATCATCTTCCGCTAGTTTTTGCCAATTCATCCATACCTGATGGTGCTTAATCAAATTAAATCAGGTATTAATCACAAGTTTAGAATTTCAACTAGAAGGTTAAACTGGTTCTAAACGGGTTTCCAGGTCCCTCTGGCGTACACATTATTACCGAATCTTTAGTTTAGACGCCAAAGAAAAACACTTTTTTAAGATGACCAAATGCTTTGGAGTATTACTCTGTAGCTTCGCAATTCATTTGAAGCTCCCCAAACTGGAGTCCCTTCCGTTGTTTTTTTAAACTTTGAATTCCTTGGTTCCGTCACTCACTTGGAGTGACTTATCTCCATTTTTTCCAACCAGAAATTTTGCTGGCAGTTTTTGCAGTACTGCTATAATCCACTGATGCGGACGGCCAAGGCATCATTGACTCGTCAGGCGACTCAAGAAAATGATGAGACCTATTACTTGTGGGCAATGCGTTTCTTCATGGCTTTCTGTCGAGTGTACAAATTCCGATCGGAATACTTAAGGTGAGCTTCATCATGGTCGTTTGCCCCTGGGTCGTTGGAGCCAGGTTCCGAAACTTCTATCCATATTTCTTCGGTCTCACCCATAGCGAAACTCTCAATGCGGCCACCTTTCACTGGATCTACGACCAAGTGATGCACTACCGGGAGGTTGTTTTTTCCGATAAGCGTGGTGGTGGAACGAATCGTCGCGCTCTGCAAGCCTCCCGGCGTCTTGAGTTGGCCGTGGCTGCTTACCGTGAATTCCTCACTTGTGTAGAACGAATGTTTCGCGTCACAGCATCTGATCGAGTACCTGACATATCCGCGGGGGAAACTCAAGAAGCTGTCGAAGAGCGGTTACGGATTCAGTCGACCGCTGCTGAATCCATCATGGGTGAGTTGGTATGACGTGTCAGAACGGTTATTTACTCTAGATCGACGCGGAGGCTGCTTTGCCTATCCGCACTTCTAGACCTTTTTAAACCTTCATTCCCAATTAGAGATGTTTTCAGGCAAACTTCCTTTTCCTTTGGGTTTATTCATAGCGGATTCACCTATCCCACGTGATTCCGTCCTGTGTACGAACAACTTCCTATTCCTTCATAACCGTAGGATATTTTCCTCCTTTAACTGTCACTCAACCAGATAACATTATTTCCTCTTATTCTTCCTATCAGCGAACGTCTTCTACGTGTCCGAATACCAAGAAGTTTATCCCATGCTGATAAAGGACTTCAATGAAGCCATTCAATCAAGGTTAGCTCTTCAGCTGCGCAATTTTATATCCACTTTTAATGCAAAATAATGAAGGCTGCCATAGGAGTTTTCATAACACATTCCAGCTATATCAAATCTTGGCTCCTATTTGTCTCATATTACGATGACATCGTGTGATAGAATGTGTCGGCTTCACGAGTGTACTGCAGTCTCGCTACCTTCGAGTGGTCGGCCAAGAGCTGCTGATCCCCTGATTTTGAGTACTTAGTTGCTGTTCCCAAGCACTGTAAGTTTTCACAACCTGCTTTTTACTCAAGGAGCTCACTTCTTTGCATCACCTTCTTAATAACGGTATTTTCCTCAGTTTAGTTCTCGGTCGGAACCTCCCAAGCTAGCGTCTCCGTCAAAAACAACCACCAAAGGTGCACCACATACATTAACGCCCAAAACCAGGGCTAGAACACTTGCACAGCGCTTCGTATATAAAGTTTACACCGCGACAACATTCCAGCGTTCTGAATGCGCCAATGGTTACAGGCATTCGGCAAATACTGGGTCATTATTGGCTGTTTTGTCTATACTTTCGACCAATCAGAGCTTGGTTTGGTGCCGTACCGGCAAGTGGTCCGAACTTTTGGCCAATCTTGTGCGGGGTATAGTACCCGGCCGTAGCAGCGCCTAAGTGCGAGCGGCAAAGCGCTTTTGGTGTGAAACTCTTCTTAACACACCTCCAGGTTATGCATTCAGTTTTGGATAAAATTACCTGTACCGAACCTTGCTTACTGGTGTGTATATGCTCAGGAGTTATGCATCGTTTCTTGGTTGATTTAGACCTTTCCAAGTCACCGGAGAACTTAGTCGGCCTATCCTTATAATTAGATGTGCTTATCAGTCTTTTTATTAACCTTTACCAGTTGCTACCTGATATCCGTGTCAAAAATATTTGACGAAGATTTAATGGTGCTCTTATATCGTGCGTTTCATCTAGGGAGCACCTACGCAATCTGGTCGAAGGTTCACACTTGTTCATATCGTTATTGGCAGAGCGCCTAAAGAGTGGCACTCAAACGTTATTTGTACGCCGACGCAGGGTAGTTCGTCGGCGTCGCGCGCGAAGAGCGAAGCCTGTGAAAAGACGAACTACAGAAGAGGAAGAGGACAATGATACACCAGAGGTGCGCAAGCTAAGGCTAGAATATCAGTGGTCAAACCAGTTGGTGCAGCCATTGATAGACGGACTGGAGCGTCCGACTGATACAAATAGCCAAGAGAACGAAGATCCTGAAGAATCACGGTTGTTCGATGCAACTTCTGGAGGATCGGAAGCAAGACAGCTTCGGTCTGCTATTCGTCGTGTTCAATCAGCCTTATTTGCTGGAGAAGCCCTAACTGCTCTGCGCCTGGCTCTTCGACTTTGGAGACTCTGGCCCGAAGTAGCTCCGATCTCTGTTGACGAGAATGATCCAGTGCTCAGTGACGATCGTACGGCCGGACTCAATCCAAGCCAGCTGGCTATTTTGGGAGCACTACGGCAAATACATTCCACTGAATTTGAAGGCACGTTTCTTCTTCGGAGTTTACGAACAATTTGTTTGTCCTTGTGATTTCTTCGGAGCTCTTGGTTTGCTTTCCTTTTTAACTCCACGAAGCCTCATGAATATCTGTCGGTCGGTTTTCAGCGTAGAACATTTTAAGCCCACGGAACCGTAGGCCTTTTGGTTCAACGAATACTGTATTCTAAGAATAACATTTTCCATTCTATCAACAGTGCAGCACCGTTAGAGCGAACAGTGTGCCCGGCGAACGCTTTTCAAAATATACGTAGGGAATCCCTTGACAAATCCGTTTTTTTTCTTCCGGATAATACGTCCGTTAGGGCGAATGTGATTGGATTTATTAGGCTCTGGAATGAACCACTTTTGTCAGCTGTTCACTCGCAACATCAAACAAATGGTACACTGTTGTGTTAGGACGTTGGAGAACCACCCATGACTACACGCATCCGGTATGGATATCATCACAGTTTAAGACTGACCTGTTGAAAACTGGTAGTAAACTTTAAATACACTTATAACTAGTAGGAATGGTAATGCACCTGCCGGTTGAAATATTTTATTCACAAGACCATTGATTATTATGCCAACAGAGACCATTTTCAGATTTTATGGGGTGGTACCCTCGGTGGAGCGTCATTTGAACAAACTTTCAGTCACGATGAATAAATTTAAGAGTTTTGGAGAGATGTTGAAAGGCCTCGGCATAAAAGGTAATCGAGGACGGAAGTGGTTGTACCAGAGAGTAGTTGCGCAGCTGCGCAACCAAAACTGCCTCGTCGTTTGAGGTGACGGGCGGGTCAATCACATCGCTGGAACCTGAAAATGTTCGTTTGTTTAAACGTGATAATTCGGGTGTTTCCAGCGTGCATCGGTGAAGTTTGGGGTTCAAATCCCAGCGCAGCTAAGTATGCTGAAACACACGAACTCCTGGTCGCATGTCCGACAGGTGAATTTGATGGCTTTTGCTCCCTTCTGGCAGGGATGCCGATCGAAATATGCTCCAAAATGTGGTACGCCATTTGACTTTAGTGTATCATCTGAAATCGGTCTGTTGGAAGAGTGTTATCGTAGGGTGAGGACGGTAGCAGTCGTTTTCATTACCTTTTCATTGCTCCTCATTCATTTTCACGAAGTACTCATCTCCCCTACCGCCTCGATTTTCAGCCCTTCGTTTCTTTAAATTTCTGTTGTTATGCTGCTGGTCTATTTTGCAAGTCACATAAATGCTGATATCGTTTTCCGTCTTCCCAGAGATCAGGTATATTTTTTTCACTAAACTATTTTTAGAAGAGGATGAGGACGTTGAAGCTGATGAGGAAGATGCTGGTGATGATGACGACGAGTCTGAAGACAATCTGTACAATGAGGAGATGGGCATTGAGAACGACGGAGACAATGAAGGAGTCCTGGTAACAACGGAGAAAGAGGTCCAAATGGACTTTGATGCTTTTCTCCTGAAGTTCGCCCATCCGCGGATCGTCTATGCACTCACGTGAGATTTGCCCGTGTTTTTTTGATCCGGTGAAGACCGTTTAGCAAGTAGATCACCCTGGTTAGAAAACCATTTTTGGCTTTTTTGGATTCCCGCGAAGTTGGTTTGTTGTTGCTGGTTTTCCGCGATGACACTTCACACAAATATCGTCAATGACACAGACATGTTTGTGTCGTGAGATTTGGCCTCACTCAACAGGAGACAGGCCCATTTTCCAGTATCGAAAACAATTGTTTTCTCAGCGTGCTTCCTTTCTATTCCACTCGCGTGTGTGTTGGTCGGCGTGGTGACGTATTCCGACGAAGTTAGTAACAGCGTTGACTAACTCGTGACTGAAGCTAATGAGGGAGTTATCTTACACGTCCCTTATAGCAGCTTAGCCCTTGGTTGCTGACTTGCTAAGGCCTACAAATTGGAACGAGTTTGTAACGTTGCGCTGATTCTCCGACAACCCCGATGTGTACATGAAGGGGTGAGCTGAGTGTTTTTGTCGAGAGCTGAGCTGCCATTTGGCTCTGCATTTAATGTCAACGTTTTACCGAGGGCCTACTACCGTCTGGCCACAGCAGACATTTAAATATCAGCCTTCCGTGCCCATCTATACAGTTCTGACGTATTCTACATTTCGTCGTCCCGAATCAGGTTACTGCGTGCCTATTTGTCATCGGGATATTTGGCCCTACCTTTACGTGTCAAGATGCTTTATCGTTGAGCCAGATGTATCCACCAGCTGGAGTCAGCAACGCTACGAAATGGGTCGGATATTAAAAGGTGCTGTCTAGCTCTGCTACTGGTCTGGCTTAACACTAGAAGGGCAGAAATAAATAACTTCCAGCGAACGGCACAAGGCACCGCTTTGATGAAGGGCATGCTATTTTAAGCGAATACGATATCGGCATAAAACAAACTACATAATGAAAGGCACCAAGATACCCATAAAATGATTATAAACGATGGATATATTTTGACGAATGAATTCGAATAACAGGGGGTGCGACGTTGCAGTTGCGCTTTGAAATATCCCTTTGCTTGGGATGAGTAGTTGCACCAACGATTCCCTAACATTTCATGTGGTCTCAAGTGTCCCAACTATCGATTATAAACAAAAGAATAACTGATACAAGATAGCCTTCACTTTGAGTTGGATGAGAGCATTGAATAAAAACGAGGCAACTGCCGTGTTCATGAAAAGCCACTGGTGATTAGTCGTCCCGCACACAACCTTTTATGTTTACTTCTCACGAATTTGAGTGATCAACAGAAATAATTAATGGATTCCTCGTTCCGCCTAAACGCCTGATCACAGCATCAGCAGAGCATAGTAATCAAACGACACCCTAGTGGTTATATGTGTGAAACGCGGCGTCCCCTCCAACAAGACGCCTTAATATATTTGATTATAATCAGAGAAAATGTTAAGAACGAAAATTTGCTCGTACAGTTGTTTCTCGGCTGTTGTACTTGAACAAGCCAAGTTCGGCGTGCAACGATGGAGAGCCGCAGATATTTATAGACCAGCAACGTCTACATAAGGTGCGATATTTTGGATTAACAAAATCCGACGTCAAGTAAATCTCTCACAATAGTGTTCCAATGACTTTTTACGCTACAAAATGCTAGTGTTCTGAAAATTCGCCAAACTATACTTCACGCCCATTATGTTTGGCCTATTCGTTCAACTACTCAAATGTAGTCAGTAGTTCATAATTGATTCACGGGCAATTACCCTGCAGTCGTACTTTATAGCTCACGTTTTCGCTACGTCCCCAAGTGTGCTTTGGACATATTCCAACAAGATTTTCGCCAACATAGCGAATGTATCTTTTTATTACTGCAAAAGGGCTGAAACAGCACGAGAGTGATCCATGGATAGCCTCATCGTAAAGTGTGGTGTTTACGCCTGGATTTCCCCAAAAGAATGGGTAACCACTAAAAATATCGACCTGCCGAGGCGCCTCATATATTCAAAGGACGATGAATCTGCTATCCCTGTTGCATCATCACCAAAGTAACCCGACGGTCTGCTTAGACGAAACCGAAGTACACACAAAAGACAAATTTCAACAAAATGGTAATAACCTAAGGCCATCATAGAGTTTTTAATGATGCCGACAAATGTTACGCCGATATTAAGAGGTTTTTTTTCTCCGACTCTTGAGAGAAGTTCGTGGTGTGTCTGAAAATCAGCCAAGTTCGAAACTGTAGTCGTTTCACAAGTGGGTTTGGTCAATGTCGTCTTTCCACGCTAGCCACGCCACATTTGATTTTTTTGGCCTTATCTGGATAATCTTAGAGTAGGAACGTAGCTACATACCGGAGGCAGGCGATTCGAATCACTCACACTTTGATTGAAGCGTATACGGATTGACCACACAAATAATCTGATGATGTGGAATTTCTGATTGAGGACTGCACTCAGGCCGTTTGTCTCAGCAGCAAGACTTGGGATACAGGCCGAATAAATCAGCATAATCTGATACAAAGGAATAAATCTCTATGTCAGGATTATCACAGATTGCACGGGAAACTTGAATTGTAACATGTCCAACTCCATCCAGGTGGTAGATAGCTGTTGTCCGGGAACGTACCGCCGCCCAACCTGCGGTAGCCTTATATGGGTCACTACTCCTGGACTGCATTGCCACTCCTCAAACAACAAGAGTTGAAGTTTGACGCAAAAATGGAACCTATTATATATAGACTTATGACTCTGACATGGCACTCGCTGTTCCCCCTCTGCTTTTATTTTCCAGTGATAGTCTCCTCATCCTAGATTTCGGCCTTCCCTGTAGGTTTACATTTAGAATGGACATTCTAAGAATCCAGTAAGTCTGTACAATAACTTTGGAAGTGTGACGCAAAATCCCATTGCAAATACAGAAAGCTTAGGAACGTTGATTCGTGAACATTTGGTTGATAGGAGATACCGACGCTCGTGAACTTGGCCATAGATCAAGTATTCACCCATGAAAAGTATTTTGAAATCAATCTTAAGGTTGCTGGTTGCTTTTTATCCGTCTTTTTTCTTTGCGAGGTCTCAGTCTGTTTTTATTGTTAATTATTGGACTCCCAGCTGCTACATCATTTCCTTATTATCACCTCATCTCGTTTTCCTCCTTTGCCTCTTTTTGCGCTGATAACCACACAGCATCCTTCTGGCCGATTGCGCATCGAATCCACGCACAACCAATACAGCTGTCATCCACATTATGCACCGCTTGGCTGTTCGGCAGAAGCTAACCGGTTCTTTTTTTCAACTGCGACTATTTTACATATTTCAACAATTCCTTAGAAACCGCTCGCTTTCCGGTTCATCAGAATTCAAGGTAAGTGTGGCATACCTTCAGAGGAGACTGCACGTTTCCTTGATGTGAAGTTTTGTACACTCCTGTAGCCCAATGAGCTACACTGGACGTTGTCCACATGGTGCCTGCAACGACTCCAGTACAAAGGTGGTCAATGGCTAGAATTCAGAATTCACTCTCTTGACCCTCCAGATTGTAGAGTGGAACATGTGTGGCGACATGTTTCCTTAAAAGTGCACCACTCTGATAGTCTCACACCAACCACCACTGCCTTGCTTTTGAGCCAGAGGCTGTGATTAAGGGCCATAAACGCCTCCATGTCCAGATTTGAGCGCCCTACTAGTATCTCAGCTCACCTACTTCACCACATCGTTCGTCGCGTGATTCGATCGTTTGGGTCGCCTAACTTGCTGCACGCAGTAGATGGACGAAAACAGGCTACTTCTGACACACCATCTTTTTTTAAGCATTATCTCAGTAATAGCTCCCTTCCTGTCTCACTTAACGATCACTCCCATATAGATCGCAGCCGTAGGCAATCAGTCTCGCCTAGAAATAACTGATTAATAGCGTGACACTGTTTTCTTTTGTCACTCCGCGTTTTCTTCTGTTTTTGACATTGTAACCATTGATGTGCGAACTCTGATGCAAATCGGCCAAAAACCTGCTCTAGGGCGGCTTGGACGCGTTTTTGGTAGGTATTTGCTACGTTTCCGAAACCCGAATACGAGGTCCATATACGGTAATCGAGTATCCCGCGTCCTCGTTATCTGGAGTTTACCGCCCACGAACTCGAGACTATTCCGCGTCTCCTTCGGCAGGTATAGCTCTCCAGCTGAGGTCTTCTTACTCAGCTGGATCTACGTGACTGACCGCCAGCCCTCATAAGAATCCGCACCAACCGAAGTAATATCCGTTCTTCGTTTGTACATGCACCAACCAACCGTATATCCGATTCGGTGAAAGATACTTCATTGGGGACTAAACACTCTCCTGACCAGCACGAGGATTTCGGGTATTGTAGTGGTCGTCTGCGACCTCAGTGAACAAATAGAGCGTTTCATTTCATCACAGACGCGACCTTGTGACCTGCTCAGCTTGGATTTAAGACGTGATAACTTTAATGATTATCTTTTTATCTGTTTACTGATAAAATATTGTTCCTCTGCAGTACTGGATCCACACTCAATGGGTGCCGTTGTGCCACCCGGCGTTTTTCTGCCGGTCAGCAACCATGAGCACAGATTTACAACGTGACCTTTAGCGACCCATGGTGAGACTCAATCGAATCCTCCATGTGAATTCAAATCATGCTCTTGTCCTATCTAAATTTCCATTAGACCTATCGAAACAGTTCCTGTTCCATTGGTGAAACAGTCTTATCAGAATAGACTACGCGGAGCTTTAAAATCAGGATACGAATAAGTCGTGATTTGGAGGAGATAAAACATCCAGTCATACGGCGAGAAACTCGGCATGTGATATTTCTGAAGATGCACCGAATACGTGCCAATTTCAGGACAGTCGCTATAGCTGTTCGATGCGAGGCATCGCATCCTTTCGAACGCTGAATCCGAAGGTCTGTTAAATAAACAATTGCCCAACTGTAGCCCACTTTTGGTGCATATCATCGAAGCGTGCACGAAGACTGGGATAGGGCCATGTTTTCCTGACTTAGATAGAGTAGTCCGGATACCGATGTTGGTCTTGAACCGCGGATCTTTATGCTCTCGCTTTAGACACCGTGTTGTCTCGAGTTCAGATGGTCTGTTATACATCAGGCCCATCATAGTATGGTATGCGTTGTCGGAAGATGAGATTCCAAAAGTGCAGAATTTACTATCAACCTGCGAACACTAGTGGCAACTCAACACAGATATTTCATCAAGTGCAAATTTACCTGAACGACTTCGTCCAATACTCTCATTTGCACACCAATTTGCTTTTGACGGAAGACGCAACTGAGTATAACTAAAGCTCACGTTTATGATGATCTTTAACCAAATTAGTGTGCAAATATGAGTATTTGGCCCATATCGTTTATGACGCTTGAAACCCATGGAAACCCCCCTGTGGTAGGTTTTCCAGTGACCTTGTGAGTAGTGTGTTACATCTAAATATGTGCATGATTCGTTTATAGTTCTAGGTTCACCTTCTCTGTATCACCCACTTATCCAAACTCACTAGATGCAGGAAGTCGCCAACATTCGGAACGATCCTTAATAAGATCACAATTAAGGTTACAAACGTTGGGCGAGATGGCTTAAGTGGTTAGAGCGCGAATTTACTGACAGGAAGGTCCGCTGTTCGAACCCGACTTCTGCCTTTCGACTTCCTCTGTCTAGGCTTGGACACCCTGGCAGTATCCCATCCCTCGTGCCTCCTTGTGGCATGGCAGCTAGGCACCGAAATCGTGCGACAACTGAACGATTTTTTTTTACAAACGTTATTCATACACTCTACATTGCTACTATTCTCCCGGCTATCAAAGATCTTGAGTTCGTCTACGGGTTCTTTCCCCCTATGCCTTACGATTCCACTTTATGGATGTCTCTTTGTCATAGCCAAGCAGAACTCCATTTCTCTTCATTTTTAAAACTTTCACATTAGGGCGTCTTGACATCATGTTTATTGTCAACCTAGAGATACCTTCGTTGCCTTCGCGAAAAGCGAAAACTCACATCAACACAGCATTTACCTGGAATTCCCACATTTCTGCATTTTCCCATGCAGCTTTTAGAAGACAGCTTTCATTCGCCAGCTCAGAACTTCCCGTCTCTGCTTGTGGAAGGTGATTGCTGTTTGTGCAATCAGTTCGTTATCGATAACATTGATTTAAAGCTTCACATTTTATGGTAGGATGCCTTTGATATTTCTTGAACCTGAAAGAGAAATAAAACATCACAGCAGTTCGGTTAACTTCAATCCTGTAAATACATTTAGGTTGTTCACCCTTTCTCCGTGGGTCGTTAACATCCAGATTCATGAATGGCAGTCCGTAAAGGAAAATTAGCCCCATTTCTTCTTGTTGGAGTAAATCTGACTCGAAAAGTCTTATCACGCAACTCGCTTCTAATGATTTTATCTTCCTTTTCGACCCCCGTCAAGGATTTGTGCAATCTGATCAAGTACATTCTTCGGAAGTTCTTTGAAGCCCAGCAACAGAATAATGGTGTTCTTATCGAATTGCTCTTCTTCAAAACAGTTAAAGAAGGCTTTGAAATGGTCAAAGGTTATGGCACATTTGAAGACAGGTGTGTGACGGAATGCGGTACATTTTCCACTTTATTCTTTACCGGTCCCCTTTACTCAATAGTCGCTTTTGTGTTGTTTTTAGTAAGAAGTCGGTCAAATGGAACGCGGAATTAGACGGGGAGCTCATCAAGCTGTTCGAAGCCTACCGGAACGATCCTGTTCCTCGAGGTGCGTTTCAAATCGTATTGTTCCTCTGTAACAGTGAACTTGATAACAGATACTGAATGGTTTTTTGAAGTAATACGTTTGACAAGTAGTTTACTCTGTTTTACACCTTGCTTCCTCAGAAATTTCCTCTGTGTACTTGATATCCACACACCTTGTAGGCCTTCAATCCACGCTCCCGTATTTCATGCAGAATAAGAGTTGTTACGGTCTTGTCTGTCGAGTAATCAGAACCGCATGGCCATGCGTCGTCCAAGCGGTCTGCGATGTTGTGTAGCCAGGATAAATTACCTCTGAATGGCATGTAGGGGACCATTCAATGAGCACTATTCCTTCCCCTCCAGATGTACCACCCAACTCAATCCTGGTAGGAGTTGTTCAGCAGAATTCCTCCGTGTTATTCGTGATGAGGGAGTGCTCTAGAAACGGCATATTCCAACGATCCTAATTTTCCAAAAGGGTACACTGCGAAAGCAGTCACGGTATCAGCCTTGTGCCTGTGGCATTCAAGGTGCTTGTTTTATCGTGTATGCCGAACATGAAGAGATATAACTACGTGAAAACGAAGTTGGATCTCTTCTTGTTAGAGAGCGTTAACACCACCATTGTATTTTTTGACAGATTCTGAAGGAGCTAAGCTACTTCCATCTTGACCCGGAATCTGTCCTTCATCCGGTGGATCCTTGGACCCAGTGGTAGTTTGTGGCAAGTAAATGTGTGCATCAGAGACTCCTGATTCCCTTAAAAGTTCCGTCCTGCAACTCCCATGGTCACCTAGGGTTCTACATATATCAGGTGCCCGAGTTCACTCCATGTCAGACAAGGCTCTTGCCTCTCCCCTTTTACCGGTAATCTCATCAGCGATACAATGATCGGCTCATCTTTAGCTTTTGACATCTGCAGGGTTGAAGTGTCCGCAGGACGTTCGTCTCCACATATATCGAGGACGTAGACGACAGAGCTCTTCTGGCATTTGACTCCATAAAAATGCACACAATCTTAATCAGTCTAGACAACTCTGCCTCTCATTGTGGCACGCGCATAATATCTGCAAATTTTAAAGTGATTGAACCTGAAACCAATGTTTACGGGCGAGCCAATTGGGGTGGTTAAAAAAGTATTCACCTCTATCAGTCCCAGTGGTCTCTGCGAGTAGGGGAAGCGGCCAGTCTGTGGCATCTGGTTTCGATGTGACGTTAGCTTGTCGATCTTGAGTCGAGTTTACAATGCTGCTGTGCGTCCTACCTGATCGACCAGAAACTCGACCACTGCGTGCCGGAGAATTAGGAGAATTCTAAAAGTTTAACTATGGCTGTATGCAGAACATTTTCTGATCCGGTGGGAACCTCTGGTCAATAGTGCTCAATTTTGTGGAATTATCTTTTGTGGAAACGACACACACACACGATAGATGAGCTGCTGAAATTCATGGGTTTGGTCACGTGCTGCGCATTCCACAAGATCGATCACTTCGGACAGTTCCTTTCGTTTGACCGCACGCGTAGTGGAAAGTGTATCGGGACGGTCAGGTCGTGAGCTGACAGCGAACTGCGAAAGCCAGTCATCGGCAATTATCGTCTTCCTTGATGTTGACTTCGGGACATATAAGGGGTTGATTTTCATTAAGAACGTTTTAGTTACGCGCCGAATGGCTTGCGTGTGTCCAAACGGCTTCCTTCCATGCATAACTTCCCATCTGGATCCTTCAATCACTGACAAACTCCCACCCTGCATTCGCGACTCAACGATCTCTGTTGCCGCATCCAATGCCTAGATATTTATTCGCGCCTTCCACAATATCAGTGTGTTGTTGTGTGCGGTGGCCGAACTATTGGTTACGCCTGCACTGCGCCTGCCAGACTACGCGATAGGGAGAAGACAGAGAACTGGGGACACGGCTGTATTGCGTGAATATGTAGGATGACTAATTGGCCAAATATGGTCGTTCACTTGTTCGCTCCGTACAGCCAATGGTGGTGTTTCGGTCGTGAACATTCTCAGGCCCACTACGCTGGTCGTGTGTTGCTAGGCCGTGTTTGGTGGGAGCCGCCGACTCACCTACTTTCCGGACGTGTCGAACCGATGGTGACCTTGGGGATGCGTCACTCTGTGCACATGTGCTTTTTCTTCTGTCTGGGCGCGCCATGACATTTCTTTTTTCTTCTGTCTGGGCGCGCCCCGACACAGTGAGTGAAACTGGCTGCTGGAATCAATGAACATTTGCACGGTTTACAGCTAAAAATTTTAGGAAATCGAGCTATCCCGTGTGGTAGGCTTTATTCCCCTCGGGGAAGATTTGGACCCTCTGACTTGCACGTGAGGCAATTTTTCCCTGAGGTAGGCAAGGGTTTGTCCAAATGGAATCGGAAATCTACGTTTTCATGTAGGAAACTACTCACAATGTTGCTGAAAACTCTTCGACAACCCATAACCGGTTTCGACCTTCTTGGGGCTCATCAGGTAGGGGCGGTCCCTGAGTTTCCGTCAACCTTATGTTCTGCTTGAACCCAAAGTGGACTACTTTCACTCACTTGCAAATCCATACGGTTTTCACGAGAGTTTTTAGCGATCTTGTGCGTAGGTTCCTTCATAAATATCGTACAAACTGGAACATGAGTGGGCCTGTGTTCAGCACATTCAGTTGAAGAACATCGTAAACGAGAGATTTGTCCGAGTCTCCCGTGATAACCAAATCGATTCGCAAATGAGTGTATTTGTCGGAAGCATACACATTATGCCAAATGTTCCTAATCAACTTGCCTGTGTCCCATTTTATATGTTATAGCGTTTAAATTAGGTTGGAACCCAGCTGTCACCCAAACTGCAAACCAACTGCAACGTAATCGAGTTCGGTATTCTCTATAATGTTTGGTGTCATCACATCTAAATCAAGATGATTGGGTCCGTGTTGGACACGGCAAGCATGTTGGAAAAAATGGCCTTCTGCACGCCAAAGTAGCCGCTGGTTTCACACTGGCGCGCTCACAGCACACGACCAGTTCGTGTTTGACCGATTATTCGAGACATCTAACTAGTTGTGAAGTGCTGTTTGCAGTAGAATGCATGTTGCTGTAAGGTTAGTTAATTTCCTGAGTGCGCTTGCTGTCTTTTTTTGCCAGCTGGTGGTCGTTGGCGGCCGCGTTGTCCACAGAGTAACATACTGAGCGTAAGGGTAACTGTTTCCAACCCTCAACGCCATGATGATATCCAATGAGGGCAAAGAGCGCTCGGTATCCGATCACGGTTTCGCTGCGAACGAGCCTTCATTTTTATTCTGGCGTTGAAATATTTCAAAGCGTAGAAAGTGTCATATTTCGAACGAGAGGCGCCTGCAGGTTGTTTCACAAAGCCTTACGCTGTGGGGATAACCGACTTTCGGTCAATTACTGCACCCCTTCTCCATGTTCACCACATTGGTCGGTGGCTAGTTTCCGGAACCCATTGAATAAGTGAAAGGTGGAATAATTTGTGCAGTTGCGGTCCGGTAATTATCTTCATAAGCTCTCGATGAAAAAAATTTCGGAATCTTTCGCTAGCATAGGACTACTCCTTCGAGGTTTCCTCAGAGGGAGCGACCGATGGACCAGAAATGTTTTTCATAACCTAGCTTAAGCTGTACCCGAACATCTTCAGCCGCTTCTCCACGGATTCATTACATCTTTGTTAAGCTGGTAATCTTTTCGCATCTTTAGCATCAGACTATCAAGCTGCGAAGTGTTTGACTACTCTACTTTACCGGTTTTCCTCATTAGGTCAGGACTTGGCAGACGTTGTGTTAAAGCACTTTTCGGACGTAACAAAAACACGCCGACAAATTGTGGCTCGCCTTGTCTTCTTGGGGTTAATATCCTCTGTGAAACAACTCAAGCAGATCACGTGAGTTTCTCCCCTATGATGCAGGTTGAATGCTGCTCCGGTAATGGCCTACATAACGCTTCGGTGTTTCAGAAGCGATAATTGCTGTATTCTGATATGCAGTCTATCCCCTGGTTTCTTTGCAGGATCCATCCCGAACGGGAACGCCGTCCTCCCCGACCCAATAATGATGCAGATCGGTTGGAATGGACAGAAGATGAGATAATGCGTTTGCGCACATTGGTCGAAAATCACACTGGTTCCCGAAGTAAGCTCCGTATTTCGGACTTTGTCCCTTTTATCTTATCCTTTTGACCATTCGAATGAGCTGTGTTCAAATCACCAATTTCTCGATACATGTGCACACAGAGAAGTAGCTTCGTATAGCCAAGATTGACTCAAATGGGAGACAACGTTCTCTGTGAATCCCATTCTGTTCGGTCTCATGTTCAGCGTGAAAGTAGTCGTTCCACATAATTTTGACCATCCACATCCAAAGCAAACTCTCATTTTTCTTAGAACTTATTTGGCCAATTTTATATGAGCTATCGCCTCCAATGTTTAGCTATCTATTCCTACTTCCTAGAACATCAACGAACGAAACTGTGGCAATTCTAACAACTACACGATAAGTACGCGGTCTGTGTGACTGAAAGTGATTGGAATATTCCGTGCAATATTGTTGTTCCTTTTGTGGTCGCACTGTTCGTGCGGCAGAAATTTGGAACAACCACGAATGATCAGAACTCTCGTTGTCTACGAGACAACGAGTCAATACGAATGGTTCTGGTTATCCTGTCTTTGTTAGCTTTGGTAGTACGGAATTTGTATTAGAATTACTTTTACCAAGTTGGCGAGAACTTCAACACTCAAGTGCTAATTTACTAGTTGTTAGACGCAGCCAAGATGCGGTATCCAGTGTATTTGTTTCGTTCACAGAAGTGGAATTGCAACCAGACCCTTCTGCAAAGCGTCCCCATACAGTGGCTTCTCTTGACTGGCAGCAAGTTCCTCTTTCGGGTTGAAGGACTGCTCCAACTGGCGGTTACGTAATTAAACAAAAACGAATACCGAAACCACCCATTTGGCAAACTAATTTGGTTTTTTGAGAGACTCACCTGGAACCCAGCTGAATCTCTCGGTTTTGATGTTTCCAGACAACTGAATGTGCTGCACCAGGCCGCCCCACGTTTCAGTCGCTCCGATCTTCGAGATATCGTGATGCATGTATATTCGTAATGCACTACTCATAAGGTTGCTGAAAATTCGTCGACAGCTTACGACCGGTTTCGTCCTTCTTGGGGCTCATCAGGTGGGCGCAGTCCCCCAGTAGAACATAAGGTTGACGGAAACTCAGGGACTGCGTCTACCTCATGAGTCACAAGAAGGTCGAAACCGTTCGTGGGCTGTTGACGAATTCTCAGCAACCTTATGATTAGTGCATTACGAATAACGAATACCCCTTCGATACATTTTCAGTTTGTCACTTCTTTGTTATTTCCCTGCATTTTTACGCGTAAGGTTGTCAAGCGTGCGTGATCTGATATCTTCCCTCAACCATATTCTAATTACATTTTCTAAATCAACTGGTCGTCTTCCGAGCCTGCAATTTATACTCGTTCTCTTGCGATGCCAATTATCGTGCTACTGAAGTTTTGTAAGTAACAAAAGCTATAAACACTACCTCCGCTCAGGAGCTCTGGCACCTGACACTCTTTTCTGTATTCAACCGATACATGTATTCTTTGAGCTACAAAGTACTGGGAAATTCCGCAGCAGTGGAAGGCACAAACTGAACATCAAAATCACATTTCACCTTCCTTCAGAGTAAAATCGTCGATTACCAAGTTACCCTCCTTAATGTAAAAAATGCATGTATGTGGGTAAAGCCAAAAGTTATCAGAGTACTTTCCTTATTTTCTGGTGCACATTGAATGGTGCAGATTGGTTTTGACTCGTTACTCCGGAACAGTACTTGAGACACTCATTACCGGTAGATTTTAGAGGCTCGCCCTGTTGATAAAATGAACTATTACATTATTTTGAGTATCTTCAGCAGTATATGCAACAGCAAGAATCCTCATCAAAAGAAACCAATCGGAAGGGCTCACTTGTTCTTAGGTATGGGCTGTTCTCCTTTCAGGGGTTTCGCAGATTTACCTACGAATACCCAATATCATCAGCACTTTCGATCCAAGTTAGCTTTGCATGATAAACAGGGACGAAATGCCGAGGTTCATTGATTTTTCGGGTGGTTAGGCCAACAGGTGAACTTTTTAAAGACCTAATTGGTTGATTTTGAAGTTAAATTATATTCGGATTATGATCGGTGGTGGGTCTGTTTGATGGCTCTCTCCAAAGCGTCTTCTGCACTTAGTATCGCTCTATGGGGTTAGTTTTGACCATCCCTGTTCTTTACATCACTAGGTTCGGATAAACTGATTTTCGTCATTCTTTCACGTGACCTGCTATGTCATGGGTGCTTTCTTCGTCTTACCGATCGCCACTTTGCATTGGATGTAGCTGGTTTCAAATACTACTAGTTAACCATGTATGGGTATGAAGTCGATGTGTCCCATTTAACTCCGGTGTCACCTGTTATACATTGTACCGGACTTGTATGGATACGGAGATACAATGCGCTGGTTTTTCGTATTTGTGGTCATCTTTGTATCTATCCGTACTCAGCTTTTCCGCACAACATTGTTTTCCGCACCCAGTACTTGGACCTCATATTTGATAATCCTCAGCTGATTTTTTGTTCCTTATTGACGGACTAATTGTTGCAATTCGAATAGCCTAGCCTTTAGGGAGAGGATGGACCTTTTATAGTCACGTCCTCCACTTCCTATGTGGTGAATGACCTAAACAAGAATTCTGATCACTCCCATTAATACGGCCGCTATTCTTTGCCTCAAAAGTCGCTTAAAAATCACCCAATAAACAAGGCCGTAAAACTCGGACAGAGTGGCAACGTGAACGCATCGTTATTGCTCTTGAAGAATAGCATTCCCACACTCTGAACTTCTAATTTTTAATATATTACGGCTAACATTGTCGTACTCGCCGATTGAGTACTGGTTATTGTGTCTACTCCATAAATCAGACACTTTAAGATACCTGTTCAACTAGGAGTAACTTTGCTCATTAGGAACAAGTTCTGTTTGCTCCGTTGGCTTGCTATTTGGCGAATGACAGTGGGCTGGAATCTATTTCCATATTTACCCGACAAATGTTACCGATACCTCGTCCCGGATCCTTCGCCGTGGAACTTTTGTTTCTGGTACTTATGATGTCCATTTGGTGCACCGTATCCATTCCAAGTGTTTCCAGCATCGGATATATAATCATGGTTCCATTGCCGTATAAAACGACAAAAAGAACCATCCTTTGTAGACTTAGCGTTTGGGCTCGAGCCGCAAGTATCGGCCATACTGTATCCTTTTGTCAACTTTGCCGGAAAGCTACGTTAGTACTGCTAACAAGAAATTTCAGGTAACGATCGACACTTAACTGAGCAGACAATGTGTTCCCGAGATGGCAGGTGCGTGTACATGAAATGACGAAATCTGCCTCCGTTCTAATGCTTTTAGGGACATACGGAGATTCACACCGTGTGCTTCACCGTAGGCCAAAATATACTTCAGCAGGCGTTCAAAATCCCTGCACTAGAGATCCAGTTCTCCGTGAAGCGACCCTCTCCTAGACAAGGTTGATAATAAGAATTTTAGTCCGATTTAACGGACCGCACAGAAACCTCGTGTTTTGAACAGCCATCCGTTGGGCCCTTATTCGGACCGCAAGACGGCATCGACTTTAATGAATGGTTCCTCACAATGATCTTCGGATATATGGTGAAAGAACATGTGCAAATGCATCCCCTGACGACTTCAGACTTTGATCCGCAGATCTGAGTCTTTGTTCACATTACATCGTGTCAGCTTTTAATAGGGTCTATAAAGTTTGGTGAATAGTTATGTCTAACACTTGCTAATGATTAGCCGTGTTGGAGTGCATAATGTGGGACGTTGGTTTCGAAAACCCATTAGTCGAGTGATTGAATAGGGTTCATGGTAGTTACTTTCTCGGACATCTCAACAGGTTGATGTCTCTAGTTGTATTAGGCAACGCCTTGCTACCCTTGACGTTATACAGCCGCTCGATTAGGCCATCTTTAAATTCCAGTTCCATCCCTTGTTTTCCGCAGAATGTATGTGTCATGTGGCGTTGTGTTGTTTCGTTTCAAAATCGTCTTCTGCATGGCCTTCCTGTATTAGTGCTTTACTTGCTGAATTGGAGAAATCGCCTTCACAATTTGTTTGTGCAACTTTCACAGCGTTATCATTACCCTCCGCTCGGTGTTTTTTTCCGTCACCATTTACAATGTTTCAAGCATTTGTCATTGTCGTAGCAAGAAGGAAACGTCGTATCCAGATAGTGTCATCCGATGTAATGCTTCGCGCGCTTGTCAATCAAACGTACCGGTTCATCATATTCTTCCTATTTCTCTGAAGATTCCCAGCCTTCTCTGCTAACATTTATCCCATTGTGCGTGCACTGATAGCTTTATTGTCGGACATCATGACGGACTTGGCTATGGACCACGAATTAGCTCTGCGGCAGCAACAAGAAATGGAAGGGACGGGAGATGACGCCGATCCACCGGTCATTCCTCCCTTGCGATCGCGCCGCGCCATCGGTGCCAAACTATTGGAGCTTGGTTTTGTTGCCGACTCTGATGGACTTGGTCGAAAGAGAAGGCGGCGCACTGCGGGCGCAATACCACATAGGAGAGGTACACTGAATGTTGACTTGGATACATCAACCGCAGACAAACTACCTGGGAAGCGTCGGAAACGTCGGAAACGGAAAGACGACAGTTCAGATGAGGAGCTACATTTTCCAGTCGAGGAACAAGACGCTGGTCTGGGAAGCGAGTCGGAAAGTGAACCCGAAAATTCACTACCAAATCCTCGTTTCGTAAGTTACTCGTTTGTCATTCTGTTTTACCATTTGTCCTGAGACTTTACCTGCCAATTCGATTCACAGCCTCACGGATAAGTCAAACGAAACAAACTCATGTTGTTCAGAGTTGTGGAAGGTTTCGAAATATAGTTTCCACGCTGTCATGAAGGAAGCACAGAAATTAGATAACACCAATTTGCCCATGTGCACCTGGCGCGATTCAAAGATTCAAGATTGACCTCTTGCGGCAGACTTGCTGGAGCCTCGGCATCTGAGTTATATCAACATCAGCAGGTTCACCTAAAACAGGGAAATATACTTCGACGGCTCAGTCTTCCGTGAAGACGAGATTCATTGTGAGGATTCTACGCAAATAAGTTGCAGCACACTGGACGTGCTCATCGAATCTTGAAGGGCTACTTAAGATGTGAAACCAACTTTAAGCTGATAGTTCAGAATGCGCAAATAATCAAACACTCGTAGTGACAGTTATATCCCGAGGTGCAGACAGAAGTAGAGAGTTTGCATATTCTCTCGATGTTTCTGGTCTGTGGTCAGTTTTATGCCTCGCTTCTAAAAAATACACAGAGCACTTCCGGAGGCTAGTATCACATTAGCCATCCAAGATTTGGGAACTACGAGAGTTTATTTCAAAAGGCTGTTCTGTATGAAGCTACATGTACATGTTTTTATGTTTTGCAGGCATTGAATTTCATTTTGACAAACATATAAGGATGATTATGGAAACGACTTTTTCAATGGGCAACATAGTATGGTACCTTTCGGGTGCTGTTTAATGGCCCTTAGATTCAGACCTGAAATTGAAAGCCTCTAACGCCACCCAAAAGTGCGAGATGGCCGAAGTGGTTAGAGCGCAAATCCACTGACCGGAGGGCCCGTGGTTCGAACCCGACCTCTGCCTCTCGACTTCCCCTGTCTAGGCTTGGGCAACCTGGCAGTATCCCAGCCCTCGTGCTTCCTTCTGGTGGCATGGCACCGAAAGGGGCTGCAGCTGAACGTACGTGTCACAAATAACACTTATTTTGGGAATCAGAGGAACCAAAGACTCAGGAATTCGAAATGCGCTCGGTTTCCGCGAACGCGAGGTAGTCTTGTGGTTATGTGGAGCTAAGCGAAGAGTTCGACTCATGATGTAACTAGGAACAGCCTTTTAGACCTTGTGTATGAACTAGCTATGGAGTACGCGAAAACATAGGGTTGGAACATTGTACTAATCCATCCAAGACAACGGCTTCAAAGTCGTTATTCTTTTTATTTTTGGATTAACAGTCACGCTTTGTTAAGTATAGCTCTCGTTCACCTATGAACAGACAGTAAATGTTTGTTTTCTGAATTCGTCTTCAGTCACGTGATTTTCCAGTGGTGTTACACCCTGCTCGTTGTAAATGGTTTCTGTCTTAGTTTATCGTTTATGAGTTCTTAGGGCGTTGTTCTGTCCTGAATCCACGATATTTTGTCGGTCTGTAGCGTACAAGTTTGATACTCAAGTATGTTGATGCATCACGATTTATGCGGCAATCCTTTCGGCTACTCTGGTAAAACATTGCCGTTAAAGTCTGTCTTTTAGGGCACATTGTATTCTGTTACACTTTTTCACTGTTGTGTCGCAGGAAGAAGGGGACACTTCTGAATCGCAAAGCACAGAATATGGGGTTTCCGAGGATTCCACTCGTCTTGGTCGTTTGTCTTCACGAAAGCGTCTTCGTTTGTCACACCATGACTCCGATTCGGAAGCAGAGCCACATCTACAGATCGACGAAGGCGCCGATGGGGAGGTTTATCAGCGACCAGAATTGGGGTTAGTTACTCTAAGATCGCTTATCTTTGTTTGTTAATTCGCTCAATGTGTTTTTTCTCACTCCCCTTCGCCGCCCTCCCCCAGCTCGTATACTTCACTCACTTTACTCTAAATAGCCTTTTCGAAGAAAGTCACATCACCAAGTTTTTTACTTATGTGGTCAGCCTACTCCTGAGTATGTGGTTGTTGTATACTTATGTGGTCAGCCTACTCCTGAGTATATGGTTGTTGTTGTGGTACCCGACTCTCCTGAACTGACAGTGGAATCCGATCGGACTACATCGAATAAGAACTGGAATTGCCGGTTGCTTGTTCCCCACACAAGTTTGAGTTGTAAAAAAATGCATGGACAGCTAAAGATCAACTTGAACACAGACAGGCTGAGTCTGATTGCAAGAGCGTTGGTGACAGTGTCAGACGGCAATGTGCAATTTGAAGGTGATCGACTTGACACTGATAGTGGCAAAAATGAACATGATCCCGAATTCGAATATAATCGTTGCCAATACATCCACTTAAGTGGATGTCCCGAGCACGCTTCATGTACTCTTCCGTGGTACATCCGTGCTGGTTCACCGCAGAGCTGATGTAGTAATTAACTAATAACGGAAACTCAATAAATATCTTTGCATATTACGTTTTTGTTTCAGGCTTTCTAGGTTGGCCGAATTTTGAAATGGGCCCTTTTTTCTGTGGTGGCTCGGAGCAACCGTATAAGTAAATATTGTTCTGCCTGCAGATATCCATCGTTGATGTTCTTGAGCCGAGGTATTACGTGACTGAGCAATGCAGCATAAATAAACTCTCCGTTCTGATTACGAGATGTTGATGAATAATGAGTTCCTCTAGGATTGCCTCTGATTAAAATCGTTCATTAGCGCTCATTATGTCATAGTTCATGACCCAATCGCTTGTTTTGAACAGTGACAAATCTGTTAACTGTGACTCGCTGTGGGCTTTAAAAAAGCAAATCGGTCCAGTTCATACGGATGATTTTCAAAGATCTACCTTAGTGATGCATCAAATACACACAGTTTACACTAATAATTTGTGTCTATGCTTGTGTGGGAATCCTGCATGAAGGTCACAAGGCATGCTAAAAGAACATTTTTACGTTCCATTTAGGATTGGAGGTGTTTGCGCATCGGAGCTCTGTCATCTGATGCACGCCTTCCTTCTGATGATAACATGCATTTATTTATTTAAGGTCAAGCTTGAAACATCAGGACACCATTCGATCGGGCAAATGTCGACTCCTCAACCTGGTATCATCCTCTTCTGATGAGGCTGAAGGTGACACTGCGGACCCCAAGCACTCACTCGTCCAACCTTCTGATATGCTTCCTGAACCCGATTGCTTTCCCGAGTGAGTTGCCTGTTTTCCCCTCATGCGCTTCGTCTGTTGCACTATGTCCTTCTGCTTCACCAGGTATAGTGTGTTTTCAAGCAGTTCCGTTGCCCCTCTGAGTTGCCTGTTTTCCCCTCATGCGCTTCACCAAGTATAATGTGTTTTCAAGCAGTTCCGTTGCCCCTTTTGCCACAGCACTCCATCTACAGGTAAACCCTGTCGCGACGAATTCATAGAGATTAAGATGTACTGGGTGTTGTTGATGTATGCCCTCTTTGTAAGAAAGCTGTAATGTAATTTGGTGCTATCGAAGGAGTTTAACTGGCGAGACGGACCAAGCTGTTAGAGCGCGAGTTTACTGACCGCAAGGTCCGTGGTTCGAACCCGACCCCTGCCTCTCGACTTCCCCTGTCTAGGCTTGGGCAACCTGCCAGTATCTCACTCCTCGGGCTTCCTTCAGGTGCCGCGACAGCTAAACACCAAAAGCTGAACTTATTATTTTTATTATCCGCCTTTGTTGTGGTGGGGGAGTGAATCAGAGAAACAAAAATTGTTAGTTTACAACAAACAGTCAGAAGTGCACCGATTTTTTATGTCACTAGACCAGCCTGTTAGTCACAGATTCAACAAACTCGTACTTTTTTTGGCCAAGCCTTTACGCTGATTATCTGATATATGCAGATAGCGTACACAGATGAATTAGTCTCTTTAGTGCAGTTCCACGACATTGTTAGGTTGAATAGATTGTCAGTCTTACGTACCAGGAAGTTTTTAAGTGGTTGCCTCTTCGTCACAGGGAAG
>NW_008751920.1:362333-369885 GCF_000715545.1 Opisthorchis viverrini | reverse complement strand
CAGACAGGCTGAGTCTGATTGCAAGAGCGTTGGTGACAGTGTCAGACGGCAATGTGCAATTTGAAGGTGATCGACTTGACACTGATAGTGGCAAAAATGAACATGATCCCGAATTCGAATATAATCGTTGCCAATAAATCCACTTAAGTGGATGTCCCGAGCACGCTTCATATACTCTTCCGTGGTACATCCGTGCTGGTTCACCGCAGAGCTGATGTAGTAATTAACTAATAACGGAAACTCAATAAATATCTTTGCATATTACGTTTTTGTTTCAGGCTTTCTAGGTTGGCCGAATTTTGAAATGGGCCCTTTTTTCTGTGGTGGCTCGGAGCAACCGTATAAGTAAATATTGTTCTGCCTGCAGATATCCATCGTTGATGTTCTTGAGCCGAGGTATTACGTGACTGAGCAATGCAGCATAAATAAACTCTCCGTTCTGATTACGAGGTGTTGATGAATAATGAGTTTCTCTAGGATTGCCTCTGATTAAAATCGTTCATTAGCGCTCATTATGTCATAGTGCATGACCCAATCGCTTGTTTTGAACAGTGACAAATCTGTTAACTGTGACTTGCTGTGGGCTTTAAAAAAGCAAATCGGTCCAGTTCATACGGATGATTTTCAAAGATCTACCTTAGTGATGCGTCAAATACACACAGTTTACACTAATAATTTGTGTCTATGCTTGTGTGGGAATCCTGCATGAATGTCACAAGGCATGCTAAAAGAACATTTTTACGTTCCATTTAGGATTGGAGGTGTTTGCGCATCGGAGCTCTGTCATCTGATGCACGCCTTCCTTCTGATGATAACATGCATTTATTTATTTAAGGTCAAGCTTGAAACATCAGGACACCATTCGATCGGGCAAATGTCGACTCCTCAACCTGGTATCATCCTCTTCTGATGAGGCTGAAGGTGACACTGCGGACCCCAAGCACTCACTCGTCCAACCTTCTGATGTGCTTCCTGAACCCGATTGCTTTCCCGAGTGAGTTGCCTGTTTTCCCCTCATGCGCTTCGTCTGTTGCACTATGTCCTTCTGCTTCACCAGGTATAGTGTGTTTTCAAGCAGTTCCGTTGCCCCTCTTGCCACAGCACTCCATCTACAGGTAAACCCTGTCGCGACGAATTCATAGAGATTAAGATGTACTGGGTGTTGTTGATGTATGCCCTCTTTGTAAGAAAGCTGTAATGTAATTTGGTGCTATCGAAGGAGTTTAACTGGCGAGACGGACCAAGCTGTTAGAGCGCGAGTTTACTGACCGCAAGGTCCGTGGTTCGAACCCGACCCCTGCCTCTCGACTTTGTCTGTCTAGGCTTGGGCAACCTGCCAGTATCTCACTCCTCGGGCTTCCTTCAGGTGCCGCGACAGCTAAACACCAAAAGCTGGACTTATTATTTTTATTATCCGCCTTTGTTGTGGTGGGGGAGTGAATCAGAGAAACAAAAATTGTTAGTTTACAACAAACAGTCAGAAGTGCACCGATTTTTTATGTCACTAGACCAGCCTGTTAGTCACAGATTCAACAAACTCGTACTTTTTTTGGCCAAGCCTTACGCTGATTATCTGATATATGCAGATAGCGTACACAGATGAATTAGTCTCTTTAGTGCAGTTCCACGACATTGTTAGGTTGAATAGATTGTCAGTCTTACGTACCAGGTAGTTTTTAAGTGGTTGCCTCTTCGTCACAGGGATGATCGACTTCACCGGACGACTGTGTAGCATAATGACCTTCATTCATCCATCTTAGTGGATATCCTGAAAATGATCCCTTCAAAAAAGCAATTTGGTTTGTTTATCGCGTACAAGTGTTTCATCCTCAAGATATAATCAAGCTCTTTTTTCTCATGCAGACAAACCGCTGTACCAAGAACCGAACTTAGTGGATCTCCTTCGACGCGACGAAAGGCTGTCATTTCCTCAGATTCCGATAACTGAGCATATAAAAACTCAGGAATTTTCACTTATAGGTGTTACTTGTGTGTATATACTATTTTTTTATAAAATAAACTTATAAAGTCTCTGTAGTTATGATATGATCCGTGTGTCCTACCCTGGACGTTCTTGAACGAAGGGACACTGATATTTCGGTTGAGACTACAACAGACACTGATAATCTCGTGTGGTTGGATTGCGTTGTTCTCTGATAAGATGACTCCACGTAAGCAGTACTCCCAGAGAATCCCCACCATGAGCATGGAGTTTTGGTTTTTTTTAATAGCTATATGGTCGATCGTCGATGGAGAAACATAATCTATTTATGAGCCTATTAAAGAAGACGTGTACTATGTGTATTCATATGAATCATGCGTGCGAACAATAAATGCAGCTAAGTGGATGGATTTTCAGGGCTTGAAACCCAACTTCGAGATGTTGTTAATGAACCTGCAGTTGAGGGTGATGCGAGACGAACGAAGTGGTCACTCCTGGCACTAGGACCTGCAGAGGGAGAGTACTGGTGTAACGGTGATACTACTGATGGAGGGGCACGCGAGTAGTATGTGTTGTTTGTGGAATTTCGCTTTGCGTCTTTTGAAAAGAGGAGATCTGTTGCGGAATTTGTGGAGTCGCTTTGTAACGTTTGCTTGGATTTGAGCGATGAATGATTGGAGTCAATGGATATCCAGGAAAGTTCAAGAAGACGCGTTCGGGTGAAGATGGATGTCCAGTTTTTGTAAATAGGATGCAAATGTGAGCTTTGCTTTCCTGTCCAATGGTCTATAACTGGTCAGTTTTTTTTCCTATTAAATAACTCCGCAGCGAAGGCCTTCTCCCTTTCATTGGCATTGGAATGGAGTAGCTGAGAAGAGAGGATAGGTAGAAATATAAGAAGAGAGGCGTCTACAGAAGCATATTTTCGCTTACCCGTCGTGCTGTATGCAGCGAGTAAGGTGACCCGGCTGATGACACCTCGTGATGGCAGACGTGGCATGACAGTATTTTTGGTTGTGATCTTCATGGCTGCATGCGGGCCGGGATACTTTCAGGGCTTTCACACCTAGACAAGATGACGATTGGAACCCTCAATCAAAGTTTTTGACTAAAAATCCTGACCGCAACACAGCAGATGTGTGCCGCCGTACTACCACAGTCGTGCAAGTTGTTTCACGGAATGGGTCACCATGAATATTCCAGTCCCAATCTTGGATGACCACGAGACCGTTCGATTCCTGGTTTCGTTGATACGAAGATTTCCTCAACATCGATGTTGTTTTCAAGTCTTGGCTGCTTTCCCGCAAGTTTGGTCTAATCGAGCATGAGCAGTGGTCACACTTCATGCTGCTGTAAACCTCACATGAATGTTCTTCCGAGGATACCGCCAACACACTGAAGCAAATATTTGATGTGTAGATAAAGTTCAATGTCCGATATCAATGGTTCAAGTCCGTAAAGAAAAAACGAGGATTTCTTTAGGCAAGTGTGTTTCAAGCTTCGCTGTTTGACGGAATTGGTTTGTCTTTATCTGTGGGCTGCATTCGCTAGGTAAAGCAGACAGCCCTACACACTTGGTTAGCAAGATGAAGCAGGGGCAGACTATGACTATCCGGTAAATCACCACTGAATCTGCAGCATGACTGCGCCATGATCTACTGCGTGATATGTAGTGAACAAGCTCGGCTACTCCAGGTAACCACCTAAGCTATAAAGATCCCACAATTGATAAAAGAATCCCAACTCAGTAATCCGCCATCACTGTGTAGGCGTTATTTCGCCCGGTTTTGTCCTTTCAGAAAGCGTTGCCGCGTAAAATGCAACAGGTTTGCCCACCGCCATGACAAAACAACTGGATGAGTTTTGCAAATAGAAACAACAATCGAAAGGTGTTCCGGTGTGTCATCCTAGCAGCTTACGGCTCGATTTTTGAAGTTGACGTCAAGTCCCATAGGAAAATCGTCTCCATTTTAAGTGGTAATACACCAGCACCTGTGTAATTAGACATTTCTTCAGATATCACTTTGATTTTCCGTTAAATGTGGTATGTTTTGGGTAAACCATAATCCCTTCGTTACATGTGGCTAGAGGTGTATCAGATGTCCCACTCACCCTTATTGGCAAGGCCTATTGTCGGAGACATTATCACTTTCTGTAGGAAATGTTGCTTGATTGGCCAGAAAAACTCGCCCTCTTAGAAGTCTCGTTTTTGGTAATCCCCCGCGTCTGTCTCCAGCTTCAGTGTCATGATTATCAATTTGTTCTCGGCAAGACAGTTGAATGTTGCACGGAAACGAAAGCCCTTCTCTATAGTAAACCGATCCAAACAGCTAACTCCCTGTAATGTCCTTCCATTTGTTGATCAAGAGCTTGAGTCAAGCGAGGATTATCACCGCTCTCATCGCTTCAATGCGGGCCGCCCCAAATGCTGTCGTTGGGATAGCAGGAGGTAAGACAAGAGAAGACTGTACGCGCGTCATTCGGCATGTCTCAACGCTACCCTAGAGACTCATCACTATTCGCTACCTGTCCCTGAGGACCTATTCACGTCTCTCAACATGGATCACTTTGCGGGGTTAGACCTTGTTTACAAGTAGAAATGTCACAAGAATGTGAAGAGCTTTTGACAATCAACACACCTCGGACTGTATTGGTACAGTAGGATGTCGTTTGGGACGAAAAGTGCGCCATCAGTTTTTCAACTAATACTGATATATTGGGTTCTGGTGCGTGCTTAGACGACGTTATTGTCGTGGGGTACAGGTCTTGGATCGCATGAAAGATTTGATATTGTCTTCTGGTATATCACAGTCTAGGGTTTCTTTCTTAAACTAGATAGTTAAAAATCTTTGCTCACTTCCATAAACTATCTGGGTTGCACTTCTTATCAGTATGGTCGTCATTTAGCCCGTGACAGTACTGACGTCACACAATGTACGCCCACGGAGGACCAGCCAACCATAATCCTGGCTGAAACTTCGATGTTGACTAAATCCTTATATCGACAAGACCAAGAATTGAATTTATGTTGGCTGGTCGGTCAAAAATAAACCTCGTAGTGCCGCTGCATGCTGCATCAACTGAGAATTTATTGGTATCGGTGAGAGCCGGAGGCCATCATCCAAACACCGCATTTTTTTTAATTTCCTGTTTGCGAACAAGCCTCGACCCTTCCGTTGACGTACTTAGCATGTGAGAGTAGCCTCTGCACCACTGTTTTAAATGCTGTAGTAATGTATTTCCTTTGCTTGCTTTGACCCACCCACCGTGTCTGGAGTATGGTGGATAGTGATGCGCACCGGACGTGCATTGTTCTGTGATACGAAGCGCTAGAAAAGATGTGAGAACTTGACGAACATGCGCTGTCAACCAATCGGATGAACTGTGGCCCTTCAGTTTATGCGCACAACGCGCGATGGAGTCCTTGTACCGTGCGGCCTAACGGTTACTTGGATGCGATTACCTCGGTGTTGCTGTAAGCTGTAGACACGTGATTACTGATCCTCTCCCCTTATCTCCCCTATCTTCCCCTTTTACCTAGATCATTTTTCATCATGGTTTTATGACACCTAAGCCATCCCGTATACCTTTGTTGTGTTGTAATCGCTCTGATGACGATGCATCAATTGCGGATATGGTTCAATTGGTTTCCAGAGCGGATTCTAACCTCATTCCATCTTGACATCACATTTCACCCAATTGTAGCGCAAAACCAGCTGTCTAGAAGCAGAGCAATTTGACCACTATCTGCTTCTTTAATATGCAGCGACGTATCCGCCTGTTTCGCTCGTTGCCTTGCCGTTTTGGCGGAGCCACTTGTTCAAACGCCCGTTCATCTCTTGCTCTGTGCAGTGAACGGACAAAACAGATCCATGAGTATGCCTCGCCTCTGATCACACCTTTGCGAACAATACCAGTGACAGTGTCGAATTTGCATTATCATATAGTGCTGTACCAGTGCAATTTTCGCTCATGCGATGGACTTAACTGACGGCATAGTTTTCAGCTGAACGCGGCGAAACTCGATCGCCAATGAGCTACATATTCTATAGCGGTCAGACCGCTGGACTGACTTGGTTGGAAGCTGACTGGCAAGGGTAGAACAGTTATGGGGAAAACTGTATCGAACGAGTTTTACTAATGGCACATTGGCCTCCTAGAGTTGAATGTGGCCATTTAGAAAGTAAAATACAAAAATCCGTACATCAGAAGGGTATTTCGATAAAATGGAGCTGTTTACAGTCCCCTAAGGTATGGGTAGGTCCGTAAGATTCCACTTCATGTGTTCATGAATAATCACATCTGTTCGCGTACACGAGACTCGTTTCAGAGTCTTCCAGAACGAACTGGTTAACTTGTATCCTTACTTCACTTTACGTATCATTATAAAGCCTTGACGCGATGACGTTATTTCAATGTGTGCTACTAGTGTTTATCATGATCCTGCGGTCTCTTCATCATGCTATTTATGGTAGCCTTCTGTTTAGTAAGTCACGTGCAACGGAAAGATGGCATTGCACCCGCCTTTGCCGTACCACATTTCAGCGTAATGTCGCGTTTCATCCGTAATTTCCAACCACCGATGCCCTAATTTATTCCACAAAAGACTACCNGAGTCAAGCCAGGATTATCACCGCTCTCATCGCTTCAATGCGGGCCGCCCCAAATGCTGTCGTTGGGATAGCAGGAGGTAAGACAAGATAAGACTGTACGCGTGTCATTCGGCATGTCTTAACGCTACCCTAGAGACTCATCACTATTCGCTACCTGTCCCTGAGGACCTATTCACGTCTCTCAACATGGATCACTTTGCGGGGTTAGACCTTGTTTACAAGTAGAAATATCAAAAGAATCTAAAGAGCTTTTGACAATCAACACACCTCGGACTGTATTGGTACAGTAGGATGTCGTTTGGGACGAAAAGTGCGCCATCAGTTTTTCAACTAATACTGATATATTGGGTTCTGGTGCGTGCTTAGACGACGTTATTGTCGTGGGGTACAGGTCGTGAATCGCATGAAAGATTTGATATTGTCTTCTGTTATATCAGAGTCTAGGGTTTCTTTCTTAAACTAGATAGTTAAAAATCTTTGCTCACTTCCATAAACTATCTGGGTTGCACTTCTAATCAGTATGGTCGTCATTTAGCCCGTGACAGTACTGACGTCACACAATGTACGCCCACGGAGGACCAGCCAACCATAATCCTGGCTGAAACTTCGATGCTGACGAAATCCTTATATCGAAAAGACCAAGAATTGAATCTATGTTGGCTGGTCGGTCAAAAATAAACCTCGTAATGCCGCTGCATGCTGCATCAACTGAGAATTTATTGGTATCGGTGAGAGCCGGAGCCCATCATCCAAACACCGCATTTTTTTTAATTTCCTGTTTGCGAACAAGCCTCGACCCTTCCGTTGACGTACTTAGCATGTGAGAGTAGCCTCTGCACCACTGTTTTAAATGCTGTAGTAATGTATTTCCTTTGCTTGCTTTGACCCACCCACCGTGTCTGGAGTATGGTGGATAGTGATGCGCACCGGACGTGCATTGTTCTGTGATACGAAGCGCTAGAAAAGATGTGAGAACTTGACGAACATGCGCTGCCAA